>NW_008604643.1:67696-71953 GCF_000691845.1 Merops nubicus
TACATTGTACACAGCTCTTTACATCAAGATTTTCAACTTGGTCAAACATTGTTTTCTAAGCAGCTTTTAAGTATCTTCACTACTACAATGGGGTGGTTTGGGGTTTTTGTTTGTTTGTTTGTTTTTAGTTTTTAAGTGAAATGCTGTAATGCTTCAACTTTTTCAGGTCTGTTTGACTGCAATCGTAATAAAGAGAACCTTTTCATCTTAACAAACAGACTTTCTTAGTTGCTTATCAATAGCAAGAATATGAGGGAAAATTGATGGTTGTGCGAGTTATCCTAGAAAGAAATATGCCCAAGGAGTTATGATCAGGACAGAAAAACATCATAATGCCATGTTGCCTGTGTTGGTAGAAAATTAATATTCCACAGTTGAGGTAATTACAGCATCTGTGTGTGATCTAGCAGGACACTAAAAACCTACTGTCTGGAAAATTCCCATTTTCTGATTCCTCCTTCAGTTTGATTCCTAGTAGAAAGCTAGCTAATTTACACAACTGAAAATTACTTTTTCTGCTGTTTTCTTTTCAGTAACGTACATGTCAAGTGAGATGATTTGTACTCATCCCTCCAGGCTAATCAAATTGCTGTGATCTCCAGGATGCTAAGATATCATTTTCTTTGACTGGTGGATTCCAACTATCAAGAGATTCATCACTGCAAATTATTCACTGGCAAACAAAACAAAACAGGATGCAAAGTACTAATGATTTAAAATACCTGTTCCTAAACAGATGTTTGAAAAACTAACAGCTTCATTCCTCACCCTTCATAACAGTGTCCACAATTTTTATGGTGTCATAGCAAGTGTCTGACATGTTGTTTTGCTGTAACATGTGTTTAGTATGTACTTCTGGCCAAGGCAGAATTTGAATTTGCTGGGGCAAAATAAGCAGGTAACCAAACATGCTGCTTTTAACAGACTCTGAAGGCTTATGCTGACCACATGGGCCGCTCTCCTCTTGCTAAAGACAGGCCATTGTGCCAGAGAGATTTCAACACCATGACATTAAGAAGATAACCTCTACTTTGTAGAAGTATTAGTAAGAGTGTATAAAGCTTATTGGAGGTTTACAAATCCGATTTTGGGAGCATATTTATTCCCATCTTGCACTTGTTTACTCCTTGCACTCAAGCTCTTAAGAAGATAATATGCTGCCCAAAGCAGCCAGTACTGGCAGTCACCAGTGGAAGTGTGAAAACTTTCCACCAGTGCAGAGGTTTTCTGCCCCTAAGGAACTTGGGACAGTTACAAGCAAATGAGAGGAAAAGAGTTGCATTGCAACAGCAGAAAAAGACATCTCAAGTTTAACATATAATACTCACTGTGCTTGTCACTGCAGAGATCTCAAAGGGAGTACAGCAACAGGCAAGTATATCTTAATATAGAAAATGCAAATGTATAGGGATTATAAAGTTCTGCTTACCATATTACGAAAAGCATCCTCCCCCCTCTAGATCTGTACTGCATTCAATGCTCTTGGGGAATGTCAAGCAATTTGTAAATCCCAAATGGTGTTAGGCATGAGGTAGGTGCTGAAGTACTCAATTTCAGCAAGACAGCAATGTTTCTAGGCAAAAGAACAGGAGACTTTTCAGCATTTACGCATATTTATAAGTTAAAACTGTAGCACTAACAGCATAACCAAGTGTGCTAGGCAGAAGCTTGAAGTTATATTAATTCTGTTAACACGGACTATTGTTCTTAATACCCCTACATATCTTAATATTTACTTAAACCACTATCATTTATCTCTTTAAAACTGCCATGGTTGGTAATACAAGCAACATGTTTCAGGAAGAGTTTGTTAATAGGAAATTTCATTTGGTGCTTAATCCAAAAATCTGGAAACTACAGCAAGGGCAGACAATTCTCCCCATACCATCCACCCCTTTTAAATAAAACTAATACATTGAAGTTTTTTGTCCTGAAAGAAGTGAGCCACATATTCATTCTCCGTACAGTTTTTTAGAGTACATGGCTGATCTAATGAAGGTGCAGTGGTCAGAGAGCAAGAGACACACAAAAAGCAATGTATTTAAAAGTCTTTGCAGACAAAGTAGACTCAATGAGATGATGACTGTGCATTCTAAATAATACAAGGCTGTCTGTGCTGCATATACACGTGTTATGTTGAGAGGCATTATCTGGCAGACTTCGTCAACAGCTGAAGTGCTTGTCCACTTCAACTGCTGAAGCGCTTGTACTTCCAGTTTAGCCTGGGCAGATGACGAGACTATTCACCAGAAAGGGGATTCCAAAATAAACTAAAAAATACTAATGTAGCTTCATCAAACACAGAAAGACTGGTAATATTACAAGTTACATGATCTACCCTAGAGGCCAGGAAGAGTTTCCTACGTTGAGCACATCTTCACTTTCATATAAGACATTAAAGACAAATTAAAAAACACAGAGGAAAAAGGCTTAAAGAAAAAAAAAATTCTTTCCTGTCTCCAAATGCGTAATTCAGGACAAAAAAAATCCAGAACATCCAGAGGGCTTCTTCAATGGTTATACATCTAAGTCAAATGGAGTATATGGGGGAAAAAATAGAATTTGCCTGAGGCAACTCAAAGTGCCAAGACAGGGAGCAAATATTATGAGTTTATTACTGAGTCAGCTCACTCTAAGGAATTGTATGAGCAAAGTCACCTGTTGAATTGTAAAATGATATATGCACTCATCGTTTCTATTCACTGTGCAAAATTATGTAAATTTTGGTCCAGTAACTTTTGCCACCCAACAAAAACCTTCCAAAGTATGTGTTGTGGAAATATGGGCCAGGTTCCTCATTTACCTACAAATATTAAAATCTAAGAAGTATATTTCTTGGAACAAAGTTTTATAGGTATTTCAGGACAGAATGTAGTACCTACAATTTACACAAGGTGCAAACCCTACAAGTTACTTTATTATAAATCTTAATGTGAATGAAAAGAAATAGCCACATGATGGCAGCAGAATACACAACACGAGGATGTGCCTGGCGCCTCTTTCCATGACCAAATAGGATTTGAGGGAAAGACAGTGTTATCTTCAACCATTATTTAGAGGGAGTATTCTCTGCTTGCCTAGTTTGAAACAGGAGCAGAACCAAGAAGAAAGTTGTAACTGTGAAGTTAAGAACCTACATTGTTTGATGTAGTAGTTCATTGAGGATGTAGTTGTAGTCCATGAAGGGTCAATAGATGTGCAAAGTGGAGCATTTGCAAGCAAGAAATAGCATCTCCTGAACACCTTGGTACACATCTAGTTGCAAAGGAGCATGTTAATGAACAATGTGCTGTCTGGTTGTGAAAGACATCCGAGCTACATCTCAGCATTCCCAAATTCTTATTGGTCTCTCAAGTAACTAATTCACATAATATGCTGTTGCATAACTAGAGTTAACTAGTGCATACAGAAAGACTGCTAAAAACTGACACTGAAAGAGATGGATTTTTTGATTAAGAGACAGAAGAAACCATCATATTTCTGGTCTCTTCTGGTTGGACATGTGGGAAGAAACATCTCAAATGCTGTCATAAATGGATATATCTTATTCTGTTACTGTGTGCTGTTTTCTCTTTTTCTTCTTCTTCCTGTCTGTGCTCAGTAGCCTTAACTTTATTCCTTGCCCAGTCCCCACTATCTTGCTGCTTCTGCATCTTTAGACAACATGTTTAATTGCTCCAGTCTTCTGCATACCTATCCTTCTAGTGAAAAGGAACCTCAACTGTATCATTCATACGTCTTATGCTCATATCAATCTGCCAAACAGACATTTTGACATTACTGAACTATTTTGCTAGATTAGGATAGGTTCAATGAGATGTGGGGTATCTGAAGCGCTTTCTCCCTCTCTCCTTGCCAGACTCTTCACTCTATGACCTCTGCATCTCTCTCGCTTCTACCTCACCTGTTCTTCCCGGCAGGCCAGGAGCTTTTCCCTGTAACATCAGCCACTGGTGGAGGCTGCCACACAAGGTTGCACCGGGGCTTTCTTTTCTTCCCCCTTTGCATCTCCAAGATCTGAGCAACTCCGCCATCTAATTATCTTATCTGATACCACTTGCCATTGTAAATCACATCATCACTTCATGTTATTCACCAGTCCTGCTTGCAGCTGCCCTGAAGCACTGCACAAGTGCTACCTTGTCAATTATCGTGACTTCACAAGGCAGCCTTGGCACACAGCAATTCCAAACAATCAGAAAGAGAATTTGTTACACAAGGCACAAATAAGGTGTCAAACTAAGGTGTCAAACTCTT
>NW_008604643.1:71984-113496 GCF_000691845.1 Merops nubicus
CTTCGGGGGCTAAAAGCTTACATGGGTTAAATACACGACTGGCCAAGCTCATGGAGTAAAAACTGTCAAGACTACAAAATGCAAAGGCATCACCTGAGCTGCAGGTCACTGTGGAGGAGTCAGTCTGAAATCACTGTATGCTTACACTGGTTTTATAAATTATGACATTCTTGTTAACCAGTGTCAGAGAAGGGGTATCAAACTACATGGACCTTTGGTCCAACTCTGTATGAGCATTCTTATTTTCTTATAGTCACATAAAATACTTGTTCTTGGTGGGGTGAGGGAGAGTATTGGAAAAGTGAAAGTGAGGAAACCTGTGGGTTGAGAGAAAGAGATAAGATAAAAGGAAAGCTGCAAACTCAAGTAAAGAAGAACAAGGAATTCTTTCACTATTTCCCATTGACATGCAGGTGTTCAGCCATCTCCAGGAAAGGTGTGCTCCACCTTTCCTTCCTCATTTTTCCCTCAATTTCTGTTGCTGAACACAATATCATATGGTATACACCTTTGGTCAGTTGCGGTCAGCTGTTGCAGCTGTGTCCCCTCCTAATCTCTTGTGCATCCCCAGCGTCCTTGCTGACAGGACACAGTGAGAAACAGAAAAAGCCTTGGGACTGTGCAAGCTTTGTTCATCAAAAGCTAAAACATCAAGGTTATCAATGCTGTTGTGGTCACAAATCCAAAATATAACACTATATGGCCTACTGTGAAGAAATGTAACTCCTAGCCAAGCCAAACCAATGCAAAGGGACACCACTGTCATTCTTAAGAACGTTGGGTTGTTGTGTTGGTTTTTTTTGTCTTTTTATAGTTACAGATTTACATCAGTATGATTTTCTTTTTCATGGAATGGAGCTGAAGTAGAGATCTGTTTCTCTTTACTCCACCAGTAAGTACATGGATATTTCAAAAGTTTTATTAAACAACTTCAGCAGTTCCAATGCAGAGAAATCCCCAAGGATTTAAATGCTTATTTGGCCTGTTAAATTGCACTGTAGAGTTCCCAAAATTTTTTATCAAATCTGGATGATACAGAGATGACTTATTGATGTTTCATATCTAACTCAACATCTAAGAACTCACACAAGGTGAAAACCAAGTTCTAAAATGCTATATGTATAAAATATATAGAGATATGATACAAATTTTGCTGCTAGTTATAGTCAATTTCTCCATGAAAGACAAATTTGGAACATCAATATATAAAAACAGCACACACATTTCCATTAGAAAATTAAGTTTGTTATTAAGTTCAACTCTAGGCTGTTTATGAATACAGCGGATATTGTCTCAATATCTGAATATTTTCTTTTAATGAGGGACATTTTTGTTAAGAGGAAGACTATGAGTATATCCAATACAGAAGAGTTCAGCTTGCTAATGCTTATAGTTTTCAAAAGGTCTGTTCATATGTCTAAGTAGATAACTAATAAAAGATGAATAGCACAATATCAAAAGACATCTGTGTTAGCTGCAGAAATATAATGAAGGCAATTTAGTAAGTTTCAGAACAAAACCCAGAAATATTTTCTCAGTTCAAAAGACGCAACTGAATCTTCAATAAGAATCTTCTTAATTCACTGCAGTGGCTTGCACATATGGTACTTTCTACCCACAAACTTCTTAAAATGTTCCTTAGGGACATGGATTGTACGATATTTTTAAATGTCGTCATAAAAAAATAGGATAAAGAGCTCATCAGTCAGCCAGAACAGTGAACAAAAGGATCTTTAGTTAATGGAATTATCTGATCTTTAAGCATCCTATTTGGCAAGGGCACATAGGACTCTATCTTTGTTTGTGAAAACATGTGAGTTCTTGATGAAGTCAAGGAGAAGTGATCAGTAACAGGGGTTGCCTGTTGTCATGGTACTGCAAACTGGTAATGGGCAACTTTGACAAGGGGTCCATTCCAGTTCCTGTAAAACTCAGTGAAAGAAAAATCCTTTGCTTGCTCCTCTTATGGTCTAGATTAGACCTAGTGTTTGATTAGAGATCCATTGATTTTGGATTTTTATTAAAACAGTATCTAATCTGGCTTTTCAGCACTTGAAAAATCTTGCAGCAATATATTTGTACAGAATAACCTAACAAACACTTCACAACTTGTGTCTCCAAATTGGTTCTGTAAGTTGGAAAGAGGGAAAAATCCAAACAAATTTAATTTAAGTACTAATCAGCACTCTAGGAATGTATTAATGAGCTTGAAGTATTTGTGTAAGAGTATAAGATACTGAATGTTATAAAGAAAATCTTTTAGGAATTACTGTGCATCCTGAACCATAACATAAAACTAGAGAATTACACTATGAAGTTGAGGTATCATATTCAAAAGCAATAAAAATTAATGCTTTCTCTTGATCCCAATAATTGGACTGCATGACTCATTGCCAAAGTAAGCACTGAAGGAAAAAAGACAATAGTAAGAGGTAAAAAGAAATTGTACATTTACACAGAGCAAAAATTACACTTACAAACGTTGTTGTTAAAAATACATTCTGAAAGAGATATTAAAATATACTTAGGGGATCAAACCAATATCTTACTACTAAAGGACATGATGAAACAATATATAGGGGCTGATTATTCTTCTGAAATATTGCTAATAAACTTCTGTTTAAAATGATAGATTAAAAGGACTAAGTTTTACAAAGCATGACAGTTGTCAAATAACCAAATGTGAGAACTGCTTGGAAACTGGTGACAGCTTTCCCTAAGTGACATTTTGATATAGATTTCCCCTAGCTACAGGGAGAGGAAAGGAAAGGGAAATACAATAATCTGTAGGAGGTAGTCCAAGGGTAAACCAACTCTAGTTTTACATATTTATACATTTGGAGGTGTGGGTCATGGGACTGGGTAGATGCCTTTTATAGAAATAGCTTGAAAGGCTCTGACTCATTGTTATGCATCACAATTACACACTGACAAGGACTATTAACTAGTTAACTATATTAATTTTACACAAAACCAATAGGAACATGACAAATTACATTTGTGAAAATAGCACAAGCATACAAATATGTTACCCTGCTCAATCAAATAGCACAAGCTGACTTAAAAAAAAAAAAAATTGGTCTCTGGCTGTTGCTGGCAACGAATGCACTCTGATTTGGAGCTATTTAAATTGACCCCTCCTAAGTGTGAGCAGCCCGCTGGTTTTGTGCGAATGTTTCTGATATAAAATTATTTGGTTTGGACATTTTAAAGTACTTATGTTTTATTTAAATATGTAAACACTTTCTCTTATTTTGTGAAAAACTCAGAGCTAGACATATCATGGGGTCCACTGTAAGTTTTAAGAAGATGTAACATGATGGATAAATTTTCATTTGCTGGAGTTGAATTTAGAAACTCCTTAAAAACATACCTTTACTCAAGAGAAAGGAGTATCTGCATTACCAGGAAATCATTCCCGCATAATCAGAGAAACTTGGAATCATACACAAGCCACCTGCACTCAGTCTTCAGGACTGCTAAAATGGCACCAAAATCCCTGGTTCCCTAAGCCTATAATTTACTTTCTCACAAGTTTGTAGCTCAGTAGTCTTTAAAATTGTTGCTAGAATCTGCTATTTAAACAGGATTTATTATATGAACACCTATATATTATAGAAAGAAAGCTAGAGTAATCTTGTATTCAGATTCACATTTTACCGATTATTAAAGAGTAAATAATGTTAATTTCATCTCATTTCATGTTAACCATTTTCCAGCCTCATTGAAGTGCTATTAAAATCAGATTTTAGCTGTAGTAGTCAGTGGAATACCTAACTGATCACCAAAAAAAAAGAAAATTGTACAACAATGTCTTGAAAAATGGTTAGAAAGAACCTTATAATAGTTATTGAGGGAATTCTGAAGAGAAATTAACAAAGGCAATAAATATAATTTTTTGATCTAACTATAAAACTAAGAACTGACAAACAGTATTTCTGACTTAGACTTATATCGGCCCTCCACACCAAAATACTTGAAACTGGATGGGAGTTCTGAAGGCATTTGACCGGATGGCCACTGTGGTCTCAGGTAAACATGTTTGGCTTTAATTTATGCATTTATTTAAAATAAAAAGTTAATCTTTCCTAATCTGAGAAGAAAAAAAAAAAAAGTAACACTAGAAGAGTTTAAAACATTTCTTTCTTTCAAAATGCAAACTCTTTTATCATCATCTAGGCAATTAAATACTCAAAGTTACTTTCTTCACTTCATTTCTGCAGTTTTGATCTTTTTGAGTTTCCCTGTGTTTCATATAACTGCAGGAACACCAAAATATGAAACACAAAAGATATCCTTTCTGGTTCAAAACTTGAAGCTAGCTGTTTAGGGATTTCCAATACCTAACTACCATGGCTGGTCTATCCTCTGCAGCCTACACTAGAACATACTGCAAAACTGCCTGCTATGCACACATCACAAGGACCTACTGGCAGACAGATAAAATCAACCATCGGGGGAAAGGAAGAGATAGTAAAACAAGGGAAGTCAAAGGAAACAAGTCAGCTGAAAAGTGTTCATTTGAGACACAAGTATAAAAATTTTAAAAATTTTCCAAATTATTCCAGTTAGAATGTAAAATTGTTTCAATCAAATTAATGAAATTGCAGTACTCTAATAATCAGAAATGTGCAAAACCAGAACTCTATCATGAGCATCTCATTTGTATTGTGATTTTATCATTAATATCATGGTTATCTGTTGATTTGCAGAAGCTCAGACAGAAGATTTCCTACATAAGGCCACGATCTCGCAACTTCTCGTGAGAACAAGTTAATTGCTCCATCTTCAGCTTTTCTTGCTTCATATTATTTTCAGTCAGAAAAAGAGTAAGTAGAAATTGTGTCATATCCCTAGCTCATTTGCTGACTGCTTGTCCCAGTAGGAAGGACAAGGCCATTAGTAGTACACATATAGGAAGGACTTTACCATCCCATTCCAAAGTACATAGGAAAGATATAAGATGGCTAACCATCAAAGGAATAAACAGATCAATGCATTCACTCACAGTATATGATATAGCAAAGAATGGAGCAATCCGAGTCAGAATCTGGGCCATGGGGGAAAGAATAAGCCAGGCCACCAGCCCAATTCCAATCCTAAAGCAATTGCCAAGGAAAAGCTTCACTGCATACATAATCCTCTTTCTGTCCTGGTCTTGATCTTGTCCTACCATCACTGGGAACTACTTAGAACAGACAGTTGGGGAAGCCCTTCTAAAAACTTGAAGCCCTGTACAACACATTTACTGTATAGATAGTCTTCCCAACAGTACTGCAGGCAGAGCCAGCTTTTATGCTATTAACTTGGAGACTGAACACCTGATGCTAATGCAAAAACTGGGGGCACCTGGTGGTGATCTCCTAATAGGTTCCCACCCAAGGATGGCCAGACCCTGGTTGTAAAGAAGTCAGAAAGGTCTTTCCTGCCAGGTTGTGGACATCATCCGTATGCTAGGCCTCATTCAGGGCTGGGGGTTTAAACTCCAGCACTTCACTTGCTTAATCAACTCGGAAAGAAGAAGGGAAAAATAAATTAAAATAAATATTTGTAAAGATAATGAACTGTGTATATATATAAATATGGCCATAGAAGTGTTTTCTGAGTTTCCGACAACACAGAGAAGTCAATGAATATCATAATCTGTTGGTGGAAAAGAGTTTTCAAGATACTAGC
Organism: Merops nubicus; assembly: GCF_000691845.1. Taxonomy (NCBI): domain Eukaryota; kingdom Metazoa; phylum Chordata; class Aves; order Coraciiformes; family Meropidae; genus Merops; species Merops nubicus. The sequence goes on from NW_008604643.1 coordinate 77,661, forward strand.
CTCATTGAATTACTGACAATAACTGAAAACTGATGATCTAGAAAATCTGGGGAATGGAACCTTGATATTCTTTGTGCAGTTTATTAAGAACATAATACAACTGTATTGTGCAAGGGCGATGACTGGTGTGAAGGAAAAACATCAATATATAAGAAGACAAAGTAGTTTTCATTTGAGATAGTACAAGAAAAAAGTTTGTTTAGTGAAAGCCCTGATCCAACATCCAGTGACATGCCGGTCACACCAAAGAAGTAATCATGCTGTTTCACATTCATGTGGCAGTTTCTATCATGAAGTGGTTGCATTCTGTGGTGAGAGGACTGAGTTGGTGGAGTTGGATGTTTGCCACTACTTCAGTAAGGCCTTTGACACTTGCCCATAGTGTTCCTGTGTTCAGATTGGTGAGATACGGGCTGAAGATGTGGATAATAAAGTGGGTGGAAATTTGCCTGCACTCAAGGGCAGTGATCAGCAGGACAGAGTCAACTAACTGCTGGTTACCAAGAGCATCCCTCAGGAAGCAAATACCCATTAATTATTTTATTAATGACCTAGATGATGGGATGGAGAGCATCCTCAGCAAATTTCAAATTTCAGCTGAATGATATCAGGTCTTCAACCCTGTCTCTGGATGGGTCTTAGCCTTGCACCACAAGTGATTGATTTCCTGGATGAAGCCCCTGGGCACACGCTGTGTCCTTGTCTCCAGTCCTTTCTCTGGCACTATTTACATGGCTGGAGCCCCTGACTGAGCCCCGGCCTAGGTTCACCTTCTTGCCTGTATGGGACTATCAAAGGACAGCTTTTGTTGCCCATCTTTTCCCCCTGTATTTGAGATCTGTGGAATAGTGCCCATAGGTGAGGGCACAGCTTGCACTGCAGTCACATCAGCTTTTGGGTCACCTGACCTTTGAGAGAAGTCAACCCTCATCACACCCTGACACAGGATAAGGAAACCAGTAGAAAGAAAATTCAAGAACGACTTAGACAAAACCAAAAATACTGGCTTTTAGCAGAGAAATCAAAGCGTGACAAGACCCACCTTCCTTTAGATTGTGCCTTGGAATAAGCTCTATGCTTTTTTCTTTATGACTTCCAAGAATGATGGCTCTTCATTGATGCACTGGCTGCTTGCACAGTCCTAGAAGAGACACAGGGTATATTTTGGATCTCCCGCTGTTGTATCTCCTATTGCTGGATTGAAATTAACTGCTTGTAATACAGACAACTTTCTCAAAGAGGTAACCTGTTTAGCAGCATGTCACAAAACTGCATCCATCAGTAGCAAGGAGGAGAATGGGGCATAACATAGAATAACTAACTGGGAAAATAAGCGTGTGAAATGCTATGGTTCTTTATTTCACAAATCACAAAATTTGTAGAACGCGTGAAAATATACTAAAATGTTATGTTTATATTGTTCCAGTTACATGAGAGGAGAAGGTGTACAGTAACATGACCTGTAAAGCTAATGATTTTTGAGTGAGAAAATGAAAATAGAAATTAATTTAAAACTATGGTAATTTTTGTTAATGTAGCCTTTCAAAAGATGTACCTCTGGAACAACAGAAATTATTTTAAAATCTTGAGTTTAATTTACGGAATAATTTTGGGGAAAAAAAAATTTGCATAAATTGATATTGATAAATACAGATAATAATAAATACACTAAATATACATTTAGTAAATTTTCTTTTCAAGGTTAAACAAGTTTAATAAAAAAAAAAACAGGATTGAAAAACTTGAGAGAAAAGGTAATATTTAATTTTAGATTACCTCCCTCCCTACAGTGTGTTGTTTTGGGGGGGCTTGGGGGTGATGCTAGAAAAATGCAAACTAATAGTCCTTGATTTTTTGTTTCAATAGTAAATCAAACCCAAAATTTAGTAGCTATCTACACAATTCAGAAGAGGCATTTCAGTGGTTAAATACAGCCATCTGTGAAGGGTCCTAAGTTATGCTTTTGAGTGATTGATAACTATCCACAGTCTTCAGTCAAGTTTAAGACACTATTACAAAATTGTGAAGACCCCTTTCTGTTCCAAAGAAAACTGCAGAAACTAAAGAAATGTAAGGGAACATGACAAGTAGAAAGAGGAAAAGAATACCTTGATGGTTTCATTTGTAATGCCTCTTGTGATTGCAAATGACCAGAGAAATTGGTTATTGTGAAAGGGAAATATGCCAACAGAACTGAAGAAGAGGAAAGCGACATGAGTACAGATTAATTTAGGAGTGGTATGTTCAAATAGCTGCAGGAGTTACATTTGTTACTTTTTCTGAGAGAGGACAGAAAACAAACCCACTTTCACTTCCAGGCTGATGTAAAAGCAACAGAAAAATCATGTGATTTTCCAACTTTGGAAACATTCTGATCTATAGAAACTGACACAAATTTCCATAACTGAAGATTCAAATCACTTTTACTGGATTCTGTGAAGTACTTTCTTGGAGCTGTTTCAAAGGTTTTACGCTACAGTAAACAAAAATGGTTTTAGGTAAGCTGCAGGACCATTAAAGCCATTAACCTAGAGATGTAATTCCTCCCACATTCCTTACTTTATTCCTCCACTCCAATATCCTGATGTGTTCCATGTCTTCCACTGGAATAAGGGTATTATTACTCTTAAGTCTCTCTAGCGTTCTTGAATTTTCTCTACCTGTTGAAGCTCTACCCTTGGCTCTTTGCAAGCACACTCTCTGCATCCAAACATTTTTCACCTGCAGCCCTCGCTGAAACTTTTCCCCTTTCAGTCATGGGCCTCCCAGACCACCTGCTCCTTCCTGAGGTTTCTGTCCATACTTGGTATGCCAGAAGGGTGTCAGCAAAGCTTGGTGTGGTGGGGGTTCACTGGTTGTGTCATGTGAATAACTGCCTGGCTTTGGATTGCCTTTTTCTCTGCAACTAGACAGTCAGACAGAAAGGATAAAGTTGAGTTACAGCGATCTACTTTCATAAAATTCAAAGGAATTGAACAGCTTTGAGGAATCTAGACGTTGTCAAGTATTACTGAAAATGACCAAAAATGTATTTAAAAGATAACAGGGAAAGAGGTGGGGCTGAATGCTAGTGAAAAATATGTTCACATAAACCTTTCTCTTTGAAGCCAGGCTAAAAACAGTAAGTACGTGGGAACACTATAGCTGGCCATTTGAATTTAGTATGTTCAGCAACTGAGTAATTGAAAGCTGTGGAAGGAGAGTTGAAGGGTTACTGATCCCAGAGCTATAGATTAGCTGCATTCAGCAAGGCAATTAGAACAGCTACCAGGAAGAGTAAAACTTTCATGCTCAGACATGAAACAGAGATTTGCTAAAAGTTGATTAATGTCATATCCTTGTAGTGTTAAAGATAGATGACATGCTTCTGGCTACACTGTTTAAAATCTTGCCAAAGTATGTGCTTACTATCTACAGAGCCACTATGTTTTAGGCAGAACAAAACAAACAAACAAAAACATTTCATGTGACCCATAGGCTAATATGACAAATGCCTGCAAAGTCATTCATATGAACTTTCCATGGTTATTACACATTTTGTGTTATTTTGTTACTGTCTTGGGGTACAGCAGTATCATGATGCAGATCTTCTGCTCCTCTCAGTTGGAAGCAGAAGCACTGCTCACTTATAGAGCTGTGTCCAGCATCTTACTGAGCACCCAACATGATATCTTAGGTTGCTAAGTGAATAAGGTAGATAAAAAATAGACCAAAGACAAAAGAGAAAAACAAGTTGAGAGAAAACTATTATTTCCTGTAACAACATTCCTGTAACAAAGTGCAGATAGATCTTAGTTCAGTAATTCACTGTGAGTAAAGAAAGAATGACATGTAAATGTGGATCTTCAAGTGAATAAGTTGGATTTCTCAGTGAAACAGCTAGACCATACCTAAATGACTACATCTTCATATTTAGAAAATGTGTCCATGTTACAACTGAACTCAGAGAGACCTGCTTCTTAAAAAGTACCTCAGAAAGAAGTGAGCAGCCTAGGGTCGATGAGTGGATTAGCCAGGCCATTGTTGCAGCTTCTTAGACCCAATTCACAAAGGTGGAGAAGTTTTTCAGTGCACACAAGTGTACAGTATGCATTGTCATGTAAAAGTAATGCATTGAGGAATCAGAACTAAAAGTCCAAATAAGCACTTCATATGTGAATTATAGCTTATGTTGACAGGTGATGTTATGTAAACTCAGTATATAATTATTGCTCATCAGTTTTGAACAGCCACAAGTCTCAAGGAAGGGACTTGTGTTAGGAAGAATCATAAAACATTTTCTGCAAACTAAACTGTGATAGGATGAATCTAGCTATAATAAAATACTTGCTTTGTTATGTCCCTTACAAAAGATGCAAATATACTTTACTATTGTTTTTTTCAATGTGAGAACAACGTGTTTCTATATTTAGACCAAAGGTATCAAAAAACTATCAACTAGCATGCTGACAACATGAACACTGTAAATGTAGTGTAGTCATGCAGTCTTACAAGTGTTAAAATTTAGGGTCATTCTGAAAGCTCTGGTGATAAAAAATCATGCCATTTCTGAATTGATTAGTGATCAACCAACGGAAAAGTTCATATCTTCTATAAATATTTTGGCTTTGAGGAGAGAAGATTGTAAAAGTTTTAGCATATCTTATGATGGGATATGTTGTGGAAGAAGCCCACCCAACGTATATGAGCAACAGGGCCATTTTGACCCATCAGTTAAACACCATCAATTAAGGTTCCTAATTTAGGAGTAAACATCTGTTCTTTTATCAAAAAGCAATATTTTGAGACACCTGGAAAACCCTAGTTTTGATGCTGAGGATGATCTTCCAAAGTCTGGGGCATAAAAGATAGTTGAACACCTTAAAATTGTCTCACCTTATGACTTACACAAATTCAAACAAAAGTGAGACCTTTGTATAACCTAATCAGCAAGATACTTGCTGGCATAGAGAAACAGATCTACTTTTAATATAGACTTGTTTTGCCCAAGTTAATATTCTCATTTAAATAAGATTCTTTCCACAGAAAAGTTTGTTTGATGTATCTGCCTCTGTTTAATGATAGGAGATGTTCTGTGTATTCAGCTAACAAAATGAAGTATTGTGCAAATTAACATCAAGGAAGTTCTCAAGTGTATTAGAGGGTGGACTGCATAATGAGGATCTGAGATCAAGGGCCTGAGCTGTAGTGGTTCTCTTCTGAGAGCATATTTATGCTGCATCTGTGCAAAGCAGTAGAGAATGTTATGCTAGAATAAATGGCTGTGATTCAGGAGAGGATCCTCACTGAGGAATCAGAGTACGTTTTACCTATAATACAGAGTATTACAGTTATATGAAATAGTGTTCCACAGAGAGATGGAAGAATAAGGCTGGAAATGCAGGAGAAAACTGGAGCTGCATATACAGACTGGGAACTTAGAATTCTCAGAATGGATCAGATTAGATAACAATCAGATCTACAGGAGTTTTTTCAAAGTCTTTTTCTGTGCAAAGAACAGCTACAAAAAAAACTCTGCGGTCACTATACTTCATGCACAAATGCAGATACTTCCAAAGAAAAACATATGTAGCAAAGCAGTCTGGTGCTGATTTTATGTCCTTTTAGCGTGTCAGGGTATAACATGGGCAGATTAAGAGCTTGCTCATGTCCTGCTCTGAGATTCTATCACAGGTAGAATAATTTCCATGGTTTAGACAACTCTCCTCAGTTTATAATGCAGTATATTATCATTTTAGAATCATAGAATCCTTTAGGTTGGAAGAGACCTTTAAGATCATCAAGTCCAACCATTAAGCCAACACTACTAAGTCCTCTGCTAAAACAGATTAGAAGCTGCCAGGGTTGGAAGGGACCACAAGGATCACCCAGTTCTAACCCCTCTGCCATGAGCAGGGGCACCTCACACTAGATCAGGCTGCCCAGAGCCTCATCCAGCCTGGCCTTAAAGACCCCCAGGGATGGGGCCTGAACCACCACCCTGGGCAACCCATTCCAGGGTCTCACCACTCTCATGGTGAAGAACTTCCTCCTCACGTCCAGTCTGAATCTGCCCACTTCCAACTTTTCCCCATTCCCCCTAGTCCTGTCATCACCTGATGTCCTAAAAATTCCCTCCCCAGCTTTCTTGTAGGCCCCCCTAAGATACTGGAAGGCCACAATAAGGTCACCTCGGAGCCTTCTCTTCTCCAGACTGAACAGCCCCAACTCTCTCAGTCTGTCCTCACAGGAGAGCTGCTCCAGCCCTCGGACCATTCTCGTGGCCCTTCTCTGGACACACTCCAGCAGGTCCATGTTTTGAAGCAGGGCCAGTGCAGATTTATTCACTTCTACAGGTAGTTCAGGTATTTCACACTCTGCTCTTTTACTAGTGATAAATTTGCTTTAGTTTTTATGTTTTTGTTAATGTGAGCACTAAAGTAGCATCCCAGGTGTTCATGCCAAATCTCAGGTTTTGGCAATAAACTCATTATGTAAAATACTTACCTTTTCCCTTCTGGGAAAAAAAAATCTAATTTTTGTTTGGATTTTGGTGCAAAAAAGTCAAACTTACAATAGAACATCTTGGTGTTATCAAACAGAAAAATTTTCTTTGAGCTGAAAATACATCTTTCAAGAAGTATTCCATTGGTAGGAACCAGTCTCATGACAGCTGGCTGAGACCTCTGTTGGCTGTGACAGGGTAAAAGGAAGCTAGCTTCTCTGTTTATTGCTGCTCTCAGTACACCCCTGGGAGGCATATTTGCTCAGATCCATGTCCATCAGTTTATGGACATCCTTGTGCTTCCTATTTCCTAATAAAAGTGTCACAGAACACTTATGAAATAGTGACTCTCATTGTTTACAGACCTTGAGCGTAGAGCTCCTTGCATACGTACACGTATTTGTTCCTACCTCCTTCCTCAACAAAAAACAGGCGCTGAATCATTCTCATCCAAATGTCACTGAACTTCTCCTGGTTTAGGCTGCTGGCAGTTCAACTCTCAGAGCCAGTGTCCAGGGACACACAACTCTAATAAATTTGGTGGAAATAACACTGCTGCTTGATTGACGCAGACAGTGACAGCAGGTATCAGACTTATGGTCCATATGACTGCTTAGTGCAAGCTCAAATCCTCAAAAGCTAAATACTATCAGATTAAAGAAAGAAATCCTGTGCTTTTGACAGTTTTTACTGTTCATTTCAGTTAAGTCTGTATTTTCTATTTTTAAAAAATTTATTGTTTGAACTAAAGAATATATGCAATCTCCTGCTGACAGATTCTATCTGCCTAGCTCCTGTGATATTGTGGAGAAAAAAAAAAAAACATGGAAGATGTGAGCATTTCAGTTGTAGCTGTAGTGCATTACCCATTTTATTTTGGATATAACAATGGAGACTCAAAACTTTTGTGAGCAAGAAACTGTCACTAGTTCTTCTGGGTACTACACAATACAATGAGTCCTAGGACACTATATAAAGACTTCTCTAAGCTGCAGGAAATTCCTTTGACATTGTGTTAAAAAAAATACCTGTCTGTTGGGAGCCAGCAGTGACTGTCATATTCTTCCTACAAAGCTATTCAGCAAAAAAAGGCTGAAATATTTTCAATCAACTCAAATCAGCCTGGTTACATTTAGTGTGCAGCTTAAGACTTTCTGAGCTTTATCAGTTATTCCTAGGTTTTATACTTCAGGGTTTGTCAGCTTACACATCCATGGTCCTCTATAAGTTGTAAGTTACCCCAAAATCCCAGCATTAGCCTTATTAGTATTTATTGATGAACATTTGAAAATTTTTTATCATACAGTTATCACTAGCTCTTATTTATCATGTTCTGGATGCCCCCTTCCTGGAACTGTTCAAGGTCAGGTTGAATGGGGTTTTGAGCAATACGATCTAGAGGAAGGTGTCCCTGCCCTTGTCAGGGGGGATGGAAATAGATGGTCTTTGAGGTTCCTTCCAACCCAAACCACTCTATGATTCTATGATAATAACCCACAGTATGAGAAGGCCCTATTGTATTTTGCAGGAGGGCAACTGAAATGATTCCATAGATCAGAACTAAAACTGAGTACATTTTGAATAAAATTTGGGCTGTGAGTGTTAAAACAGCCTGATCTCTTGCTGCTTATGACAGTGTTTGGACAGGCTTTTAAAAGAAATTTTGTCAAAGCTGGTAGCCAGCATGACACTTGCATGAATCTAAGGGTCTGAACAATCATGTTGCTTTCAGTGAACTGTAAGCCCCAGATAGAAGAGCTATGAAGTACTTTGTTAAATTGAGCCAAACTTCAGAGGTTTAGCAGCAATGTTCTAATGTTTGACTTGTAGTGTTGCCTTACATTTTTTTGAACATCTGCTCTTCAACTATTTTTTCCTGGATTGTGAGATTTTGGAGATGCACCTTCTGTTAATTCTACATTTAAACAGTAGGGAGTAGGCAAAGAGGAGCTAGCTAATGAATGGGAGTAACTGGTGATGCTCCCTACTTGTCCCTTGCAAATCTGCATCTAGAACTTCCTGTTCAGTAACTGGCTTTGAGTCCTTTATAATGATAACACATCTCAAATGAAAAAAAAAAAAAAAAAAAAAAAAAAAAAAAATTCTTCTCATTTGGTTTAAGAGAAATATATCCAGCTCTCACACTTGATATATTTTTGTCTATGTATGTATGTATATTTATGTATATCTATGTATGTATGTATGTATATTTTTGTCTCTGTATGTCTATGCACAGAATGGACACCTACACCTGAGCTTCTGCCCTGGGCTTCTTTAATAATCATTGGAGAAATATACGTCTTTCTAAAGTATCTTAAGAAGATTTTTGAAATAAGTCAGGTACCCTGAAAAGGTTCCCAATTACTATAGAGGGATAATAAAATGAATACAACAAACAAAAATTTGTATATCTAATATTATGGAAAAAGTCCACTCAGTATGCCTCAGATTCTTGTCTGCAAAATTGCTGCTTCACATAGTATGACTTATCTTGAAATATTTGATCTTTTAAGTTTAGCGTTCTGCATTTCTCTTTACTGAATTGCATCCGATTTATTTAAATGATTTCCCTAATTTGTCAAAATCTTTTTAGGTCTGTCCTCATATATGTTTACAGACCCTCACAGCTTGATGTCACTGGAAATTTAATAAGCACGCTACACTATTTAATCATTGACTACCTACTCAATGATTCAAGTCCCTAATGAGAACATTGATGAGAACCGGGCACAAGACTGATCTCTGCAGAACTCTACTCAATACGTAATGTTAGCTGACAAAGAAACATTAATAACTACTAAACACGGTTTCCTAAACATTCGTGTATCTTCCTGATAGTAATTTCATGAAGACTTCACTTCCCTTTTTTATTTCCAAAAATATCACATGAAGCTGTTAAAAAAGGGTAGTGAAGTCAAGATATACAATATTCTGCATACTCCTTAGTACTTATCAACAGAGAAAGAAATTCAGAGAATATGATATGTCCTTAACAAATTTATACTAGCTGTTACTAATCATTTTGTTATTTTGGGGAAGTCTACAAAAATATGTTTTCATATTTTTTATTATTAATTTTATTAATGTTTAAATTATTACTGCAGAAATTGAAGTTAAAATAACAGGTCCTTCACTTCCAACCTCTCCCCTGCCCCTCTTAAGAATAAACTTTATATATGTCATCTCTTTCAGGGGTTTGCTCTAGATTAAGCAGGATATCTAAGTAACCTTTCTCTCTTATATAGAAACAGATTCTGAAGAGAAAAATAGAAAAGAAACACTTCATCCATCTCCAGTTCTTGCCCTGAGGAGGTATATAGCATGAAAAATAAAAAGCAATAATGTCAGTCTTGTCTAAAGATTACTAGGTGAGACCCAACACTAATGTTTGGAAGGTATTTTTTATTAGCTCTAGAAACTGTTGAAAATTTTAATTTTATTCAATAGCCTTTACAGAGATCTCTTGCTGTCTGAATTTTTGTTCCTTTTGCAAAGATATCAGTTTTACTACACAAAACAACATATGAATTATGCCAAGGAAGGTTTTCCATTTTATAATGCCTAATAAGATCCTGTTCATTGGTCATTTTAATGAAATATGTTTATATAAACAATGGGATTGTTTTTAATTTATCCTGGGAAAGCAGCATAAACTAAATGAAAATTCACACCATAGTTGCTCTATAGTAAGATATATAAGGTCCATGGTGACTCTTTCTCAACAAAAATAAATTTAACTCAGTCCATTCTTTTTACAAATGAAAGAAGTTTTGTCATTTATGGTATTTATAATACAGTTATCTCTTTACAATTCATGGAATGGTAGTATCCTAACGACTGCAATGAAAAAAAAAAAAAGTCTGTTCTGATCTCTGGAAAATTCTCTGTGGCACCTGTGTTGTTTGCAATGATTCCATATGTGGCAAATACTTCTAAAGTAATCTGAAATAGTTGTTCATAGAGCTTTTCAAAAACTTTTCAAGAGGCATCAGACACCATGAGGGTATAGGAGTGGCCAAGCACTAGAACAGGTTGCCCAGGGAGGCTGTGGATTCTCTGTCCTTGGAGAAGTTCAGACTGGATTTGGAGATATTCAGATTGGACTTGGCTGTACAGAGCCCTGAGAAAACTGGTTTCACTGGACCTGCTTTGAACTAATCAAAGTCAAATGAGAAATAAAGTCCATATTTTAAACAATGCCATGAGCTAACCAACTTGAGATCTGTTTCCACCTCTTGATGTTTGAATACCGTTCCAAAGGTATGATTTTGTCAGCAAATGACTGATCTTGACAAAAAAAAATTGACTTATATTCTAGGGATTACATTGTGCTTAAAATCAAGATGAGCTATTGGTTTCTTTTGCAGAATGTTAATTTTTCATTAATCTCAATTTTATGTTGAAGCAAACAAAACACTGTGTTCTGAAAGAACTGACCTATACTTTTGATTTCTTTTTTGTCTAATCAATTGAAAGTATTTTCCATTTACATTTATTTCTATTTTTCCGTGTGAATTGTTACTTACAGAGACTAATATTGAGCATTGCTTTTTATAGAAGTATACAATTGCTTCCATTTACAAGAAACATTGCAGAAATGTTGAAACATAGTTCCTGAACATAATAAAACAACAAGCCATCATTTAAGTAATAATACATTAGAAGAAGAGAGGAAATACTACAGGAATAACAGGAAATTCTGCACTGCAGTTTTTAAACTTACAAATAATTTCCCATATCAGTTGGAATCTGCCTTATACTAAATTGTCATGTTTCATTATTCATCACTAAAAACTCTAGAGGACTACTTTTGTTTCTTTAATTTTTTTTTTTTTTTTTTACCTTGATATCACCATCTTTACTCCTGGGAAAAATAATTTGGCATTCATATTCAAAAAAAAAGAATATGGAAGAATTTGACAAATCTCTCTGTGAAGATCAGAGAAGCTCCATTACACAAATAAAACAGATAAGAGAAAGATCAGAGTTTCTGAGTGCAGGGAAAGAAAAGACAGGTGCTAATTACTCTGCAATTTCTTAGAATACATTTAATTTTGTGTCTGAAAAATAAGACTATGTACTGATCCACATAATTTAAGTCAAGTGGAGTTTTTTCAAGATCTGCTTAATTTAATGAGTATGTAATTTCATTCACAGCTCCATCTACCTAATAAAGGACAAGTAGATGATTAATTGTCTACTATCTAAAGGAGAAGTTATGCTAAGTTACAAAATTCTGTGATTTTTTACCTTTCACGTAGGAACCACATGCAAGGAATGTTTTGCCTGTTCAGGTCAACTCATAGGATTCTTCTTAACAAATTGCTGTTTCAGTCTTGTTGACTGACTAATTTCCTTCACATTTATATACTTATGCCTATTATATTTGGAAAACAGCTATTGCCTTGCTTTGCACAAGCGGTGTCTTGATCACAGAAAATTGTTCCAAAAACTTTGGGGAAATCAGTTGATACCTGCAGCGAGTCAAAAAGCTGCATAGGACGTAAGTAGGGTCTTCTTGTATTAATTTACTTACACTGCAGAGTTTATAGTGGTCTATGACATCCCACTCAGCCTACAGGATATAGTGAAGCTACTAACCTGAAGGCAGAGTACCTGGAAACCATCAAAAATAACTGTCAGAACAGGTGCTGCAGACATTCAGTAGGTGGAAAATCTGACTGAAATGAAATGTTAAAAAAGTCCATTTTTCTACCTGGGCTCTGAGAGGAAGACAGACCTCGTAAAGGAGAGTTTCCAAGAGAACAGCATAGAGGCACATGCGTAGCAGATGTGACTCAACGTGTCTGTTGCCAGAGAGGTGCCATTTAGCTCTGACTATGAAATCAATTCCTTCTATTAACAACCTTACCAGAAAGCTGGCTGTCCTCTGTTGAAGATAAATGCTCTCCACAGTTCAGCAGTCCCTGTAGGCAGTGTAAAAAGATCACGTACGTAGGAGTTTTAAAGAAAATTTAAGCAGAATTGTACTGGCTGGTTTCTGTGTGACCAGTTTTGTCTTGGTTATGGCCAAAGGAACACAAGGAAAGAGACAGCTGGGTGTAGCAGAGTACACAGCACAAAAAGTTAATAATAGAAATCTGCAGTCTTGTCCTTCGTCTGTGTGAAATATAGAAGAGAGATTAAGAAGACAGTGCCCTAAAAAGGAAAAGTGTCCCAAAAATGGGAGATAGTGGGAAGAATTTAAATGGTAATATAGTCATGGATATCATCTGAACATCCCAGATGATAGGTGGAATCTTAGTGGGCTTCCTCCCCCTAATTTTAGCCACATAAAAATTAAGTATGAAGGCAAATCATTCAGACTACCTCTATCATCAAGGAAGGGACATAAGCATATTGATAAGAGAATTTGTCCTAATTGACTTTGATTCCACTATGGGATGAATTTGCTCTCTAAGCAACCTGATGCTTTTTTTTGTCAAAGGGGGTTAGATAGTTGGATAGCTTAAACTTCAACTAAATGCACAGCTCAAATAAGATATCTAACATTTAGATAAAGTCAGATGAAAGATGCTCCACTCACAATTGAAACAACACAGCAAAATAAAATGAGGTGATTTTCCTAAACAAATAATAAAAAAATCAAAATAAGCAAATAGTGAAAAATCAAACACTGAGTTCTTATGATGACTTTGTCCTGATCAGTAATATCTGTGTTAAGAAGCGAATAGTCATTTTGAAATATAAAAAAGGAATGCAAATATCTAGTGTTTGAAAAATTAATACTGTTTTTCAAAATTGGTCATTAATGGAAGTACTAACTGAATATTCATACTCGGTAACATATTTAAGTTTTTGTCATATAGATCCATTTGTACTTAAAAGATACCACTATATCTTTTTTTATCACTATAGTGATATTAATATAACTAAATTAAATTTACAGGTTTGGCTCAAAGAATGAGTTCTGTAAAATTGTAATAGGCATTTAGTATTTAGTTACTTCAGGTAGACTGTGGATATACACAGAGAAATTATTCTATCATACTGCATCGGATATCACTGCTTGCTGAATGCTTGCCTCTGTTTAAAATTGACCCAGACCAGAAAACTGATATAGCTGACTGATTTCTCCATTCAAATTGGGTGTTGCTGATTCAACAGGGCCACTTAGGATCTGTGCATGGAAATAAAAATCAGTTTAATAAATTTGCACATGGGTACAACTCTAGTTTATTCCCTTTTCCAATAGAAGGCATTTTAGAGTCCTGTGATGCTGAGCAAGGGAAATTTAATGTAGATGTAGTTTGGGTTTATCCAGGTTCTATTCTAAATAGGACCTTACATCACATTTAACACTACCTGAATGTCTCATACACTTCTTAATTCATTTTTGCATCATTCAAGTGGTATCTAAAATTAATTCTTTTTTTATGTTGAATTTCATCAAATCGTATTAGTTATCCACCTCAATTTCTCTGTCATCCATATGGGAAACCTTGGTAGTACCAATAAAGAGAGCTGGAAAACAGAGCAGAAATGACTGCCGAGAGGTTTCCTCTTCTGTTTCCCATTTCAAGACAGGATGAACAACAACTAAAGCAGGTATTTGTTTCCTGTGGTGTACCAAAACAAAGGAAAAAGGAAACAACTACAATGACAGAGCCAAAAAAGCATTGATTTAATCGAATTATTGTATTTTGTAATAAACCAGTTAATATAGCCTGTTTTTAAATGTATCATTTCCCTGTAATTAATTTAAAGTATGGTCCTATTAGTGGCCTGTAGATTGGATGCAGTCTGCATCCAATTTTTCTGCAGCAGACTCAGGAAACCAAATTTTTGCAGCATATACCTTACCTGTGTATTCAAACAACATAAGATGCTGTTGCCACCAATTCTCTTCAGAAAGCGGAAGATGAACCTGCAAATAATTCTATGCCAGCACAGCAATGGCCAGCAAAGAGTGGAAGCTGTCAGCAAAATAAAATCATGCTTTAGTGATTATGGAAGTTGGACTATTTGGAGATATAAGACTACTGTTTACTATTCAGAAAGATGGATCAAATGGGGGCTTTGTTTTTTATTTCAACAGTCAGCAGAAATATTGATACACTCCATAGTTGATATGGTGTTTGATTAAATCGTTCTCTGAGTTTTTGGACACAAAATATGAAACAGGAGTATCCATAAGTGCTAATTGTTACTGTTTCTTAACCTCCCAGTTTTTACACCAGTGCAGGATTTCTATACTTGCCCAGAGCATATAATACCTGCAGTCTTTAGTAGTAAAGTCTACATTTGTTTGGTACAGAAATATATGCACATGTATTTGTACTTGGGTTAATGTCCAGGGTCTCTAATTTACTAATATTGACTTAATCACACCTCTGCATGGAATAAATTAATCCAATTGTACTTTAAAGTCTTAAATAGTCAGTCTGATAGGCCATCACTACAAAGTTCAATTTCAGAATCTGGTGCTGAACATGAATCTGAAACTCTGTACCATGTCCTGTCTACTGTCTTTCTTCATGCTTGATTTCTGTAACACTGAAAAGCTTGAAAAACTGTTAAAAATTTACAGACAATGCTAAAACATGCACTCTCTTATATTAGATGGAAAAAGAGTAACTGGGCATCACCATTACACTTACATCAGAATTACAGTGAATGTTCAGGACATGTCAGTTCTAAACACAATTCCATGAGATCTGTGGTTAGTGATCTGAATCTTCTCTCAAATGAATCTGTCAAAAGGGGAAAGTTACAAGCAAACCTAGCCAATTAACTTAAAACAACCCCAAACTTTAATAAGACATACAGAAACATTTCTGAGAAGCAGATAGGTGAAGAAATAGAAATTAATAATTAGACTTTGTCAGAAGCACGAGAAGCAATGAAATAATCAGGGTTGGTAATCAAACCACAAAAGAACTCGGGAGGGATAACAGCAGGAAAGCGACAGAGATTTTTGCAAAGATGCTCCTTAGAGAAGAGAGCAAAAGTGCTTTATAGATCATAGGTGTTCCACGAAGAATTGCCCCAATTTACGTGTAAATATAACAGGTTTCAAAACAAAATAATTCTTTAAATGTACCTATGAAGTGGAAAAGAAATTTTTTTGAGTTTGAAACACTGTTATAAACAATTCCCTGCCTTTAAGTATTTTGAGTGGGATCAGAAGCATCTGTTTGTTTGCTCATTTGTTATTTTCCCACA
This sequence comes from Merops nubicus, assembly GCF_000691845.1. NCBI lineage: Eukaryota > Metazoa > Chordata > Aves > Coraciiformes > Meropidae > Merops > Merops nubicus. The sequence goes on from NW_008604643.1 coordinate 93,331, forward strand.
AGTCAAAATTATTTATTGATTTTCCTAATAGGAGGAAGTGTCTTTAATGGTTAAGTATATACCTGAGGGAAAAATAAGAATACAGAGAAGTGAAGTGAGTTGCTCAAAGCCCAGGGATTCTAATCTCCTAGTCTAATTGCCAGTTACTCTCCCATCGACAGTCACTGCTCTCATTTCACAGAGATTTGCCTAACTGTCTGTCTATCCCCATGATTTAAAAAAAAAAACAAAAAAAACCCAAACAAATAGTTTGAAGAGCTTCATATATGCAATGGAAGTAAATCTGAAGAGGGAAAAAAGGAATGTATGATTCTACAGTTAACTCCAGAACAACAATATAAAAACAGTAGTAATGAGCTACCTGACAGTAATGTCTGCCATCCTTACACATTTGCAGAGAAGCTGGAATTCTAAGGAAGTGATTGATTCGTGATGTTTACATACTAGGTGAATAAAAATGGTTCCCTTTCATCCTATCTACCATAGTTCCTGTTTTTTTTTTTTTTCAGGTTGTTGGCTTCTATGAAAATCTACCAACCCAATCTCATAACTATAGAAAACATTCCCATCACATTTAGCTTCCCATTAGCAAAGTTTTGTTACTCCACCCATGAACTCTGCAGAATTCACCCTCCATTGTTTCAACAGACAACTTGAGAACCAAATCTACTCTAGTCCATGGGACTGACGGTTGTTTTGTTACCTACTACACTAGCAAATTTCCTGCAAGCAATCTATGAAGCTTGGGCTACAAGTGGGTTTTTAACTCCCTGGCAGGTGTGATCTCAGAATTATGGTTCTGCTATTTTAGGAGATCGTGGTATTTTGAATAGGTGTACTGAGAAAAGAGTTTATGGTTATACACATATGTATCAGATCTCATCATTATTCAGGAGTAGCCAAAATTCAGTTCCTGATTTAATCCACTGTTAAGCATATTCAGTACATTTCTTTTACTCAGTAATTAAGCTTCCCAAAAGCCTGAAGAAAAGTGGTACTTTGGCAAGAACAAGTTAAATTAAACCATTTGTAAGTTCTGATCCTTTTTTAATGAGAGGACTCGCCTTTAACCTGTTTATGTTTTAAGATGTATTTCTTCATTTGTTCAGTTACAACAGCTGGAAATACTGTATTTTTTGTAAGTAAATGGAATACAGGCATATTTTTGTCTAGGTCTCTGATAGCTCACAGACACACTGCTATACTTAAATTTTTCTAGGAATACCTGTCCTAGTGCCAGAGATAAGTGTTACAATTTCCCCATGAAGATACTATAAGCCTCTATTAAATATTTTTGAACAAGGACTTAGCAGAAGTTGATGCTGGGCTTTTCTCTTTCTCTTCCTTTACAAATCTCTACTCCCCAACCACATCACTAGAGAGCTGGTTTGTGTCTCAGGAACTGTTCATTCTGTGCTGGAGGACTAAACAGAGGGCTGCAGACCTGCTTCTCCCTGTTGAGACCTATCCCAGCACAACTATTGTTTTCCTAGGATTGCCCTGAATTTAAACACTGTATCTCTGTTCTGCTCCATCACTTCCCAAAACAGATGGGATAGACCTCACTTTTAAAAAGGGCGGAGACCACTACTTTCTGTGATGATGGAATAAGCCAAGAAAGTAGTGTTAGTGTGGAAACCATGAGACTTCAATATAGTAGAACAAATAATTTGCAGTGATTTGATGTGTACATTTAGACACAGAATTCTGTCATGGTACACTGTCTCTGATCTCTACAGGATCCACTTACATCCTCAGTCTTTCAAATCCAAGTAATGCTTATTCCACCTTTCAAAACTGACTTGTTTATTGCAAGGATATAGGAAAATAGACTGGTGTATTTCTACCTATTTCTCTAGTTTGAAGCCTATTTTCTTGTGATTTGGTAATTTCCATCTCTACATAGCAAAGAAAGAAAAATGTCAGAACTGAAGTAAGGAGACAAATAATGAAAAATGCATTTATTTGAAATACAGCTTTAAAAACAAAATCAAGACCAATAGATTGATCTGAAAGCCATTTCTGGGACTTTTCTTCTTCCACTGCCTCCTTACCCTTCTTCTGTTTTCCTGTTAATAGAGACAGAACAAAAGGAAGAATCTGTTAGTTGTTTTCCAAAATGTTAGTCTAAAACGTTAAGAAAATGAAACTGAAATACTTACTTTTATAAAAAGAATTTTGAATGAAAACTCCAACAAACTCTGCAGCCTTAGCTGCAGCGACCATGGAATGAGGATGTCAGGATCCTGAGAGAAGGGATCTCCAGTGGTCTACACTACATTTCCTGGTATTTAACTTTTTTATGAATGACCTGGATGATGTGACATAGTGCACCTTCAGCATGTTGACAGATTATATAAAAAGGGGGCAGTGGCTGATACACCAGAGGGTTGTGCTGCCATTGAGAAGGACCTCAGCTGCCTGAAGAGATGAGCTGACAACAACATCATGACGTTCATCAAGGGGAAATGCAAAGCTCTCTTATGAGTACTGGTATATGATGGTGGCTGAATGAGTGGAAAGCAGCTCTGCTGAGAAGCCAGGGGAGTGCTGGTGAACAAGCTGACCTACCAGCAATGCACCTTTGTAGCAAAAGAGACCAACAGCCTCCTGGGCTCCATTAGGGGGACTGATGTCAGCAAGTCAAAGGAGGTGATCATTCCTCTCTACTTAGACCTGGCAAAGCCACACTTGGAATGCTGGGTCCAGTGTTTGGCTTCCCAGTATAAAAGAGACATGGACATAGTGGAGAGAACCCATTGAAGGTCCACAAAGTTGATGAAGAGACTGGAACACCTCTCCTGTGAGGAAAGTCTGAGAGAGCTGTGACTGTTCAGACTGGAGAATAGAAGACTCAGGGGGGATCTTATCAACGTTTATAGAAGGAAAGGTCAAAAAAGTATGGAGCCAGGCTCCTTTTAGTGGTGCCTAGTGACAGCACCAGAAGCAATGGACCCAAATAAAAATAAGGAAATTCTGTATAAATGTGTAAAAAAAAATTTTTTTGACTATGATGGTGGTCATGCAGTGGCACAGTCTGCCCAGAGGGGTTGTGGAGTCTCCATCCTTGGAGATATTCAAACCCTGACTGGACACAACCCTGAGCAACCTGCAAATAGGTGACCCTGCTTGAGAATGAGGTTGGACCGGATGGTGTCCAGAGGTCCCTTCCCACCTCAGCCATTCTGTGATTCTTTGCAAAAGAAGACAGTAAGCATAGTCCATTTTCAAGAATATTATTATGGAAACTATTATGATCTCTGGTGATTTAAGCATTTACTTTAATGAGACAACAACGTTCAGACAATTTGTGTAAAATTGTCAGAGGAAAGATGAAAGGTTATTGCGTAGAAGACACAACACTCAATTAATAGCTAAAATCCATGATTGCAGCCAGGCTGTAACACTCTAGAGGGCCAGTTCAGACCCATATATAAAAAGCAAATGACTGCAAACCATGCACAGTGTTTAAGAGTTTTGTGGGGCAGAATCTGAGCCTCCCAGGCTGTTCGGAGCCTGGGAAAAAGGAAAAAGGAAAATTACCTGATCTCCACTATGAAGTGGCTTAAAAAAGTCATTTATATATAATGAATCTGAATATGAAAGGCTAAACATTTTTCTTTAACAGTTATTTAGAAATCTATTTTATAGAAGATAAAAACTATTATGTCTGTCATCTCATGGACTCAAATATCAGGTTCAAACAGTAGGCTGCTTCTTCATGTGTGTGTGTGCTAAGACTCTATCTCATGCTTTTGCCTCTGGCATATGATGGTGAATTTTTGACATTTTCGTACAGCAAAGACAACACCACTACACAGTAGGGCCCATAGTTCAAAAAAATAAATCCATTAAGAGGCATTCTCCGTTAGCCTTCCTTCCTCAGATATGGTGATTCTGACAAAGACCCTGTCTTGAAGTGTCTAATGCACTGAGGTGTTGAACACCAGTGGTTATGTTACAGCAATCAAGACGGTAGAAATTCAGCTCCACAGTCACCAAGCCCACCATATTCTCCGTTTCAGAAAACCAGATTTTCTTACTTTTTCTTTATAGGAAGAACTAACAATTGCTGATGACAGTAACCACTGTGCCTGTGTGGGCTGAGGAAACTTCGTCCTACCAAGGACTGCATAGTCAGTAGAAGACAAAAATAAAAACGAGCTACAGCTATTCATAATCCTCAACACAGAATAATAGGACTCTATATTTGAGAACTTGGTCTTTTATATATGAAATGTAATTTTTTAATAAAAGAAATATACTTGCTTTTATACTTTAACCTTTGCCTGAGACCTTGAAATCTTCCATCCTCCTTTCTCCTACTTACTGTCACTACTGAAATAGTCATTACTACTGACCAGGCACTAAGAGCTAGCTGTGCAGTCCAGAAGTAGCATTTACACTGTTTGTCCTGTATCACAAATATATCTGTTACTCACACCATTTTCTTCACTTTATTTGATAACTTGTCATTTAATTACGTCAGAATTCAAAAAAAAAAAAAAAAGCACTGACTGCAGCTGACTTTCATGCCCCCTCTGTTTGATGTGCTGCTTCCAAAGAACAAATGGATGTGAAGAGCTATTAAAGTGATTTCATCTGCTGAGGATGGTAGGTATGACATAACTGTGCTACCAAGAAGATGACTGGTAAAACTGTATTTAGTTCTTATGCAGCTGTTCTTCCCAGCAGATTTGATGCCAAGCAGATTGAAGTTATTGATTTCCTTTTACAGAGACTAAACTAAAGCATGTAGAAAGGCAACAGATTATTTAAGGATACTGTAGGGCTAGTGACAGGGGAAGGGTAAAAAGCCAAATATTAAACATCCTAGACTGCTGCTGTCCCACCCAAACCCTCTATTTTTTAAAGATCTGAAGTACAAATATAGCTATACGACTCCATCAGAGTAAGTAACAGAGCTATTCCTTACTAGACTCATCTTCAGGTCAATAAAAGGTATGTTTTAGTCTCTCCAAAATGAATATGTATTTTCCCTGATGAACAAATCATATGTACTCTTAAGAAAACGTTCTGTCTTTCTATGTCTGGAATAGAACTGATCACCAGAAGAGAGCTGATTAAAGCCTATGCATGTACAACGTAAGCAATGCATAGTGAATCATCATAAAGCTGAATGCCATTATAATGGATTGATTTCATGAGAAATGACTGAATGCAGAAAAATGATGAAATTTAAAGAATAGGATTTGACTGTTATATTATAGAGAGGATTTGGGTCACAGGTCAAACAGAAAAGAGCACTCTTGTCTGGGTAATAAGGAGGGATTTGAGGAGACACAGGGAGTGATTTGCAAACCACCAGTTGCACACAATAGAGGCTGACTGAGAAAAAGAAAAAAAATGAAGAAATTCAAATTTTCCTGGAATTTCAGCAATGTAGGGCTCCGAAACAAATATTGTAGGGTAAAGGGAAGGATTCCTAGAAGAGAAATAAAGCCAGTGAAAGGGGGTGTGAAACGAGCTGCGCACAGTCAGGAAAAATGGATGTCTAGCAACAAAGTTGAGAACAACAGTGTGAAACTTGACATGGAGGGGCACTGTACAACTCCTTTTGCCTTTTCACAAGCTACAGTGAAATCTGGCTCAGACCTAAGGACAACATGCTATTGGTGAGCATGTTTTACAGAACCTCAGAGGCTGACAAGCAGCCCAGATTTGATGAGTTCTGATAAAATAAAAAAAGAAAAGTGTAGAGGCTACTAAGCAAAACTTAAGTCTAATATACAGCAAGTGGTGACTGAAAGTTTATGTCAATGGTTGCAGCTTGTCAGCTCTTTGGAGCTGGAGCCTTAGAACCAAGAAGAAACAAAAGGAATAAGACAAAGCCTAAGAGTATTTGAATTACTTTAACGTAAGTGGAAGATTAAAAGAGAAGAAAAATTAACCAAAAAAAAAAAATCATTGTTTTAATTTCATTAATTCTTTATATGAAACGAGATAAAACAAATATCAATTATTCATAGGGAGCCACATCCATTGGCTTAGATTTGTAGTTGATTTTTTTTTTCTGAAATATTAATGACTATAGCTTTTACACATTTAAAATGTTTATTTAATGAAAATGAATCATGTGATGTATTAACAGATGATTAAAAATAACAGCACTTCATGATGCAAAAAAAGGGTGGAATCTTAATAGCTGCTTTCATTTATATTTCATGTGCAAAAACCTCAGCATAAAAAATTATAAGAACCTGACTAACTAAATCAAAGTTACTCAAAGAAATGCTGCCTTCTCATTTTTTAAGAACTTACTCTCTTATGCTAGAAAGTATTACCTGCAGGCAAGAGCACGAGACTGCAAATTAAAACACACAACTGCTCTGTCACTTTATCACAGATTCACTCTTTGGCATAGGGAGAGATTTTATGCCAAATTCACCTTAGCTTCTCTTGACTATTAACAGAACCACGTGAACCAACCTCCCATGAAAAACCAAACTTAGAATCTGATATTTGTCTAAACACAGAGCTTCTGCTTCCACTGTGACTCATAATGCCACAGCCCAGAGAAAGCTGCTCTACTCAATGAAAATTCTCTATTCTGACCGCAAATTAAACAATAATTATAGCAGGAGGTCAGTAAATGATCCCCCTCCCCTAGATTTGTCCATCTCCAATGAAATTGTTCAGTATAGGTTTGGGTTTTTTTTTAAATGTAATAAATACATAGGTAATTAAGGAACAAAGAAACAGATGTACATTGAAGGTTCATTATATGGTGCTGAAATGCTGGGGTTTGAACCCCGAGCCCCAAATTAAGGTTGACATATGGGTGATTCCCACAGCCCTTCATAAAGAGGTGGTGAGTTTGCCTTATAGCTTCCCCCCAGGGTGCGGCCGGCCCTGCAGGGAGAGCCAGAAGGGAAATGAGCCCCAGGGCTCCCGCATTGAGTTGACAAAGGTCAGGTGTCCTGCTTGGGGATAAAAGCTGGGACCACTCGCAGGGAGTCAGGAGTGTCTGTCTGTGGAGTGCACTCCCCAGAGCTTCCTGGTTCAGGGCAGACCTCTGGACTCTCCTTGAAGCTGGGCCCTGGTCTGTTTAGACCTTTGCGAATGCAGGTCGATCAGGTGAGAGTTGCCATGTGGGCACCTTTTTCTTATGTGTTTAACTTGCTGGTCTGGCTGTTTCCCGTGCCAACTATGGGAACCCTTGGATCACTGTTTGTACCACCTGTTGTGGGCCGAGTCATGTTGTTTTTGGGATCGTTGGGGGTGAGGTTGATCATGTATGAGCTTGTTGACCTGTTTGTACCCCTGGCGGTCGTTCATATAGTAACATTTCTATCTACAATACAGTCTGCATACTGGTTCATCCTTCTGCTGGCTGTATCATTTTTGTTGGGCCTGGTCATTGGCAAAACAGGTGCCTACTCATGCATTTAGACTGCAATGTCTGGGTGACACAGGGATTATATTCTTTGTATGGCACATTCTAAGTTATGGTAGAGACTTATAAGGTTTAGAACAGAATAATGAACTGCATTACTCTCACTAGTTTATTATTAGGTGATAATGTGTTTCTAAATTAACTAATACTCATGCAAAATCTTTCCTTCTTATTTTGTGTGAAGCATATTTAAATAAAGAGAAACTTAAAATATAGCAAGCAGTTTTGGTCAGACATATACACTGCAAACTGAAAAGTGAAAAATGTCCTACACGCACAGTATATGTGACACAACAACAAACACAAGCTTTATTTGTTAGTGCTCATGACTGTAATGGTTTGAAACCTGCTGCTCCTGGTGGGTGGAAATCTGAAATATAAAACCAGGAGCAAGCCTGAAGGAGAGGGGCGTAGACCTGTTCTATTCTCACTCCCCTCTTCCTGTCTTCAGGACTTCCTCCTGGGGTCTATAAAGAGGGAGAGAAGTCGCGCCTCTTCCCCCTCTTCTCCTCTCCTCTCTGCTGGGGTTCTGGCAGCAGACACGCTGCTCTGCTGCTGTTTGTGGTTCCCTGTGCTGCACGTGGCCGTGGCCATCCTGGGACCTGGGCCTGATCTACAGACTGGTTCCCTGCCTCCATCTGCATCCAAGGATTGTACATCCATCTCAATCCATTGAGATCCAGCACTGGGGAGCCTCAGCACAGCGCTTGGATTTTGTATTTTTGTAAGTTTAACCTTCCTTGCTTTGTTGTTACTATAATCCCTTTACCCTGTTAAACCCTTACCCTTCTTCCTTTCTGTTTCCTGTTAAATAATATATTTCATTTTGTTACCTTTTCAGTCGGTGCAAAGCTTTCATTACCCCTGCCTTCCTTTGTTTACCTCTCTACCTGGGAGAACTGAGGGATGAGGGAGGTGGGGCACAATTCTGCCTTCTAACCGGAACAATGGCAAAGAAGCAGAACTGAACCTATTTCCTGTGCACTCACTGGGCTGCATTATCCATGGATCACATTTAAAGTGGAACTAATGATTTTAAAGTAACTGTCATAACAGTTCTAATCCAGTGACATGCTCCCAGGGATGTGATTTGCAAAAAGCAAAGACATCAATAGTTCATGGTTCAAAAATAACTGGTCCTAGACCTTTAATGGCTAAAAAGTCTGACATCACCAAGTGAAAAGAAACATGGTAAGAAAGTAGCTACATATAGAACTAACATTTATGCTTGGCTGGAGGCAGTGGGGATGTAATAAAAGTGGTTAGCGGATAAGAGACCCTACAGGAGTTTTTTGCAAAAACAGGAAAACAGCACTAAACTGACATTTACTCAGCAAGCCACTAACCAGAAGTGCTTGGGGGACCCTCTACACTGAAGCAAAATGCCAGAGCTGTATACTGATTAGACTTTGATGGATCCCACTGACGTCCCAAAGGCTTTTCTGTTTCTATTTTTTATTTCTTTCATCTGATCTTCATCCATAATTTGACAAACTATTTTTGTCTATTTTCCTTGTGACTTACATATTCCAAGCTCGCCAAATTAATTCAATACTTTACCAGATCACCAACCACACTTGGCTCTTGTTTAACTGTTGAAGTGACACTATAATCTAAAACCTGGCCTATTTAGAAGTAGTGACAAAATCTGATCACTTTAGGCAGTGACAAACATACCACTGCAGCTGAGATAACCCCAGACTGTTTGCTCCTAAAGTCACTTTCTGCCATTGCTTTCTTCCACTTTTTGTGTTAAGGTCCACTCTCTGAATTAATCTCCAATGACTGAAATAAGAAGACATTTATTAAAAAAAAAAAAAAAAAAAAAGTATAGCTGTGAAAGGAGGTTTGTGCAGAATTCTTCAAAAAGGTTTTCTGGGCACTGAGAGACAAGCAGTTGGCTGGTTGTCAAAGGTTAAGTCTTGGCTGGCCTTTAGACAAATGACAGATGCTCTCTATTAACTCTTCTTGCTTCCCCAAAGGGGAAGAGAATGGGAATGAGAGAGAGAGACTTATGGGTTGGAAAAGGGAACTAAAACATCTTTAATGAAAATTATAACAATAAAATGGAATATATACAAATATATAAAAAAAACCAATATCAAACCAAACACCCTTGATGGCAACTGTCACTATCACCACTGGTGCTAGGGAGCAGGCACTGGGGAAGTCCCAGACTGGAGTCAGTGGCAGATGGGAACCAGATTAAGGAGCTGGATTCTGTAACTGGTTTCAGGAACATACTGATTGGGATCAAAGACAGAATGGACAGAGCCCTCCTCAGATGCCAGCCATCGAAGAAGAGAGTTTGACCCTTGGGATCCTTCAGCTTTATACTGAATATAAGGGTTGGAATACCTTGTGAGTTAGTTCAGGGTCACTTGTCCTGTCTGTTCCTCCCCACAGGTGCGGTCTTTTACTTTCTGCACCCCCAACGTGGTACACAAGATTTGGCAGTGACCTTTGTCTGCACAGGAGCAAGTATAAGTAAGAGCCTTTTGCCATACTGATCCTTGGTAGCAACTCTAAACATTGAGTATTATCATTCCTAGAAGCAGACACTGTCTGTGAAAATATGCTGTTAACTTCAGAAAGTGCAGTTAGAAGAGACTTAGCTGATTTTACTTAAGTAAAATCCCTGAACATAGTTCTGTTCTCACGCACACCAGGACACCAGTATAAATCAGTTTATGTCCCCTTCATTCAGGGAAGGTCATTCCATTATGAAGAGTGTGACAGTCTCTCTCTCGATGAAGCTAAAGTTCATTAATGAGACTAACCTACGCCAAAGCTCTTGTGCCTCTCACATCCAGGGAAGCACAGGTAGAAAACCTTTCTGCAGGATCTGATAAAATGCAACAGTATTTGACTTCTAAGATCCTCCATTGCCTTGAATTTCTGCATATGGTGCATTGGTAGTTATTTAATTTGAAGAACATTTTTACTAAATTCCTAACTCGTTTATTGTTTAACAGCAGGATCCAGCAGCATAGGCAAGTCATCTTTTACATTCACTGAAGAGAGCCAGGTTAAATCTAGTAGTGTTGGTGACCTACTTAGCATTTACAAAGTTCTTGTTTTTCAGCCTGCTGCTCCTGCACTGTACTGTGACTTAGAACACCTCCAAAACTAACAGTTAAAAAAAAATAAATTAATTGAATCCTAGTTAAATCATAGGCAAGACATAAACTTGAAAACTCTGACTGTGGAATTTCTACCCAAAGAGAAAGATAGCTTCTCAGACAACCCAGGCCCAGCATACCAGAAATTATTGTTATGAGAAGTTTGAAGGTGTCTCAGAGATTAATCTCAGTGAATAGTCATTGAAAGCAAAAGCAGACAAAGAGCACATTTCTCAAATGTAGATGATCTCTAATTTAGTACTCACCATCGTAAAGTTCTTTCTTTAGTGGTATAGGGGACCAAAACCCAAAAGCTTTTGTGCAGTGAACATTTTTACTCTATAGGAAGATGTGACCAGCTGAAGAGAACAAAACATCTGGAAGTTGCCATTTATGAGGAAAGATTTTTGGTTCAAAGAAAGGAATAAATTGTTGTTTTGTTTTATGTTGCTCTGAATAGCATAACTAATGGGTTTAAATTGTTGCAGGAGAGATTTTAGCATTCTGATAGAATAGGTAGCCTATGGGAACTGCAGTATCTCCATCATTTAGAAGACTGCAAGACCAAACATCTGTCAAGAGCAGTTTAAGTGCAGGTGAGTCTGCTTTGGGGATATGGAAATAAACCAGGTGAATTTCTGTTGCAGTCATTTTTTAATTCCATACTGCAAAAAAACATTGTCAAAAAACCTCTGAATTCTCAGAAACAAAATTAGTTTAGGGGAAACCTAAGTTAACACAAAGGTATGATCAATGGGATATGAAGGCTTTTTTACATGAAAGAGCAGATTGAGTTAATGAGCAGGTTTTATCAGTCTGCATGTGCACTTGGGGCACGATCCAGCTGTTCAGACATAGGAAGTTAGTCTTTTCAGCTACTCTACAACATCCCACTTGCTGCCTAGTTGCTGCTACAGAACAGCACACATCTCCCATGGATCTGCCAGGCTCGCACACATCTGGGATGGTGTCTCAGAGGGAACCCCGTGTGGGGGATAAGCTGAGAGCCAGCGCAGGCCCATGCAGTTACCCCCAGAGAGGCAGCTAATACCTTCTGGCATGGCTTGGCACATCCTCACATCCCTCCAGCTGGTGCATGAGGAGGACATGGTCTCTTCAAGGCCCTGGGTGAGACATCTTTATAGGCAGTACTAACACTTATGCCCAGGCAAATGAGTTGAGCTAGTGTTTAATGCTACACTGGAGTTATAAAATTCTACCTAATACATCTTGCTATACATATGAAAGTTTGAAATCATCTTGTTGCAGCCTCCTCTGAAACCATGCAATAAATTATAATTCATACTATGACCAGCTCTGTTTTAAAACAATTTGGATATGTTTTTTCCCAACTCCTGCGTCACTACCATAGTAGCTTTTTAGTGGTTTTAATTTTCCTTCTGACAGACTTTTGTTTGCACAATAGATCATTAGGAAATACTTGGTTAGAAAACATGTTTTAAAGCTACAAAACCAGTGGCAAATTATTAACACTTAATAGAGATATGCTGAAGCAAACATAAGGTGTGAAGAAAATGAGAAAAAAAGAAAAATAAATTCATCTGTAATTTCTGTAGGAAACCACATACTTTATGAGCTGCTGTACTTATCAGTAATTGGAACCCTATTCTGTCCGCTAGTCATGGGGGAGATGAGGAAAGATGAAAAAGGCATACTCTGAACACACAAAAACTTTCTTTACTCTTTGTTATAATAGCATTTGAACTTACAGGTCACTACCTGCTAAGGTTAACACAGATTTAACCCCCTAACATTAAATATTAATATTTTATCTGTCTTTTGCATTCTAAATAAAAATTTTAAAATCTGTTTGTACTCAGAAGCAAGTCACAAAGATTGGAAACCAGGGTGGGTTTTTTAGGGGTTTCTTTCTCTCTTTTTTTTTTTTTTTTTTTTGTTATGTTTTGTATAAAGCCACTTTTATAAACAGGAAAATCTTCAACACAAGAGCTTTCAGATTCCTGTAACTTCCAGAATAAGAGCAGAGGTAATCCTCACTGAGCTCCCACTGGTCTCTTTTGCAGTATTATGATACTAGCGATTAACAACAGGACAAACAAAATTATGTCAGTGGGGGTTTTTTTTCATAATTACCTGATCCTGGATGACAAAAAAAAAATTAAATAATTAAATTATCCATAAGAGAACAAATCTAAATGTCTGTATCTGCACGTATTTTTATTTTTTTTATCAGTCAGAAGAAAAAAAAATCCACATTTTAAGTGGTAGTTTGAAAATATTAAGTCAAAGAAGAAGTTATTGCTTCTAGATTTAATTCTTATCTTTTCAAATAGTTTCCAGTATTTGCTCAAACCCTCCAGAAGACTTTAGGAATTTTGTATTTAACAGGGAGCTGATCACATAATCAAAATTATCCCTCTAGTATTCTTGAGACTTATTAGATATCTGAAAGTTGAAAATATAATGAAATCTCCTGCAAATTTAGAAAAAATCATAGAACGGTTTGGGTTGGAAAGGACCGTAAAGTCCCTTCATCATCTAGATGTAACACCCCTGCCTTGCCCCCCTGCCATGGGCAGGGACACCTTCCACTAGACCACATTGCTCAAAGCCTCATCTAAATCAGTCTTGAACACATTTGGTGATGGAGCATCCACATTTCCCTGGACAACCTCTTCCAGTGTCACACCACCTTCTTTGTGAAGAACTTCTTCCTCACATCTAATCTAAATCCACCCTTTTCTAGTTTGAAGACATTGCACCTTGACCTATAACTGCAAACCCTTGTAAAAAGTCCCTCCCTCCCTTTCTTGTAGGCCCCTTTAAAGTACTGGAAGACCATGACAAGATCTCCCCAGAGCCTTCTCTTCTTCAGGCTGAAAAACCCAAGCTCTCTCAGCCTGTCCTCATAGGAGATATGTTCCAGCCCTCTGACAATCTTTGTGGCCCTTCTCTGGCTGGTCCACATCATTCCTGTGTTGTGGGGTACAGAGCTGGATGCAGCACTCTACGTGGGGTCTCATGAGAGTTGAGTAGAAGGAGAGAATCACCTCCCTTGACCTGCTGGACAAATTTTTTTTGATGCAGCCCAGGATACCTTGGCTTTCTGGGCTACACTTGCATGTTGTTGGCTCATGTTGAGCTTTTCATCAAACAGCACCCCCAAGTCTTTTGCCTCAGGACTGCTCTCAGCCCATACTCTGTCCATCCTGTATTGGTGCCTGGGATTGCCCTGACCTAGGTGCAGGACCTTGCACTTGTCCTGGTTGAACTTCATGAGGTTGGCCTGGGCCCACTCCTCCAGCTTGTCAAGGTCCCTCTGGATGTCCTCCCTTCCCTCCAGTGTGCCAGCTGTACCACACAGCTCGGTGTCACCTGCAACCTTGCTGAGGGTGCACTCAGTGCCGCTGTCCATGTCCCCGACAGAGATGTTAAACAGCACCAGTCCCAATACTGATTCCTAGGGAACACCACTCACCGTGGCTTTCCACTTGGACATTGAGTCATGGACTGCAAATCTTTGAGTGTGGCAATCCAGCCAATTCCTTATTCACCCATTGGTCCAGCTGTCAAATCCATGTCTCTCCAGGATGTTGCGTGGGACAGTGTGGAAGACATTGCACAAATCCAGGTAGATGACATCAGTTGCTCTTGCCTTATAAAGTGAGATTACTGGAAACAAAGAACTGTGGATTAGCCACAGAATCATGTAGGTTAGAAGGGACCTCCAGAGCTCATCTACTCTAATTTCTTACTCAAAGCAGGTCAAATGAAAGCAGGTTTAATCGAACATATCTGAATAGAGGGCAACTGTTTGAAAATGTTCAAGCCTTGCAGTCATTCTGCAAGAACATATCTCTTTAAAATAAAGTGTTTATGAATAGAAAAGCAAGAACATAATTTAACTGGAAAATAGTGATTTATCTTCTTCAAGAGATTAATTTCATGTTGGAATGATCTAGTGTGCCCTGTAGAAGGAACATGAAGATAAAAAGCATACGAAGTAATAATTGAAGATTAAAGCTTTTCTTACCTTGGCCAGGTTAGAATGCACTTGTGCAGGATCCAGTAATATAATTATAATTACACTGCATAAAGGTGTGAGAGCTTAAGTCCTTTTATATAGTACTCATTCTTTTTTTAAGATGATGGGCAATAGGCAGTTAGCCTGTTTTAGCATCCTGTTTGAAGATTAAAGCTTGGATAATAAAAAAAATCTTGTTTTCTTCCTATGATACACTGGTGAAATACAATAAAGCTTTAATAATCAGAGAAATGTTCAGCAACCATGGTGATGAGCATCCTACAAAGAGATTAATAAACTAAATAATTTGGTAAATTTCAGCTTCCAAACCTCAGCAAAACTGTAGGCACAAAAGGGCAAAGAGAAATTTTCTGAGGGAAGTTCACATTATCACAATATAACTGCTAGTTTGTGAATAACTTTGCATTGCATTTTGGAGTTAATGATGACTTCTACAATACAAGAAGAGATGCTTATATGGGTTTGTCCTGCCTTTCTTCAAAAATCTAATTTCTTATCTGTGATAGTAGGCAATGCTCATATTTGGGATATGTGTATTCCAATGTAGTAATCTATTACTCAGGAAGTGTTAGCATAGTATTTTAAAATCAATTACAGAAAGAAAAAAATATCTCAACTGAGAACTATGCTTCTAAAATTTTTTTTTTTTTAATTGAATATTTTGACTCCCCCATAGATTTTGTTCTTAGGAAGATAACAGGGGAATTTGGTCTACCAATTGAAGGATATGTCCCCAGCTCCCTGAAGCTGTATTTCTGTCTCCAAACACTACAGTAGACTTTTGCTCCTTAGAGAGAATAAAATTTTAAAACAAACAAACAAAACAAAACAAAAAAACATGGCTCTCACGTGGAAACTCCTTTGACCAAATTGTTTCTACCAAGACACTAGTCTGGAGGAGATTGTGCTTCCTGGGTCACACAGATGCGTTTTTTAAACACCCTGGAATTTATCACAGACTGAAAATCTGTTGATGCAACAAGGCAAGTACAAGGCCCTGCACCTGGAAGGAAGAGGTCCCTGCAGTGGTGCTGCGTGGGCTTGATTATGGGGAACAGCTTTGCCAAAAAGACACTGCGAGTGCTGGTAGACAGGGATTAAGTGTAAGCCAGCAATGTGTCCTGGCAGCAAAGAGAACCAACAACATCCTGGGCTGTGCGACTAGAGGAATAGCCAGAGATGGAGCAAAGTAATCATCTCCCTTTACTCAGCACTCCTTACACTGCTTCTACAGCACTGCATTCCATTTTGGGCTCCCCAGTATGGGAAAGTCATGAATAAACTAGCATGGGCTTAGTGGAGGTCCACCAAGATAGTCAGGAACTGGAGCACTTTTCCTGCAAGGAGAAGCTAAGAAACCAGAGCTGGTTCAGTGTACGGCAGAGGTGCCTATTGGGGTGCCTATCAGCAGCTGCCTGGCACCTCTGGGAAGATCAGTAAGAGCCAGGCTCCTCACAGCAGGCACACCAGGAGGAAGAGGTACAATGGGCAGAGATAAACCTGTGCAGCCTGGTTTGAGCACACAGCTGACCCTGCCTCGAGTAGAAAATTGGACTAGACACCCACCTCTCAATGTCTCTTCCAGCCTAATTTATCTTGTGATCCCATATGTCCCCAGAAAAGAAGATGAAGAACAAAAAAGGATCACAGCTAATGAGTTAACAATGTTCTGCTGCTGCCAAAACAGCAAAATCATCCTCAGGTGAATGAACAGGAATAGATTTGTAAGAGTCTTGAAGAAAAGAAGGGAATAGTCTGTCCTTCACTTCAGTCATGAGTAGGAATAGCCTTAAACTAGCAACAGATTCAACTCCCATTTATTACTCCTTTCAAATGATATTGCTTAGCCATTTCCTATACTGGAGTATATAAAAAACCTCATTCATAGCTATCTTTTTATTTCTGTTATTTTTCTGGTATTTTCTCTCTTCTTCCTCTAGATATTTGAGCTAATAACAATAATAGAAGCTTTTATTCTACTCTGAAACACTGGAGGTGTTCTAAAGGGTGAGTGAAGAGAACAGTGAATCTGAAACAGAGAAATAAGCTTTGAATTTTACTGGAAAATTGTGGTGCTGTTGTACCTTGGTATTGACAAAATATGCTTTAAATAATTTTTAAAATCCTATAGAATTAATTACATCAAGATAGAGGTTTTTTTATATTTAACATAATATCAAAAGAAAAGGAGGAGGAAAATCAGCTGTGGATCATCAGGACTGTTCTATTTTGCAAAATCAAGCATGTGCATTGCAGCTCCTAGGCTCAGGATTACAGCCACAGAATAAAGTCATGCACTTCAACAAGTTTAATCTCAGAAATGCTGATTTTATCACTTACGTCTGATATCAAGTAAATCCTTACTGGCTTCTACAACAGCAGAGACATTTAGTAGGTGCTTTTACTATTCTAGTTCAATTTCAATATGATTCTCAGGTCAGTTTTGTATTTCCAGATTATAGAATCCAGAATGCCTGCAGGGAAAAGCATAAATGGGCAGTCTTTGGAAACAAGGTAGATTTGTACTTATTGTTTAATCTTACTTTTCATTTACTTAATGTAAAATCTTTGTGGATAACAATCTTAGACATAATTTTCTATGTTCTTGTTAAAGTTCTTATAGAATTCATCAATTGCTTTGCAACCTTTAGGTAAAACTAGGAGGTGAGTGAAACCCATATTATGATTGACCAATGTCTTTTTTTCAGTCATCTGAAAGAAAGAAGGCAAAGAGTTAAGTGTGTTTTCAGTAACATAATTTTCTTGAAAACATACCAGGGAGTATCTCTAGAGACCCCTAGAAAATCAAGACGAAGTATTTCTTATAACCTTGATTAGTAACAGTGGGAAACAGTGTGGATAATCATATGAATTTCTGATTTTTATAAGGTCAGACTCCAGAAAGTTTTAGGTCTGAATTCAGAAAAAAAACTATGCATTGAACCATGGACAGCTAAAAGACTGTGCAGAGCTAATGCAATTTGAGCTGTGTACAGCCTTACAGAAAAAGAACCAACCAACCCCAAAATCAAACCAAAACAAAAAGCACTCTGGAAATACTTGTACAGTTGCATATGAAACGGGACCCAAAAAAAGACTAATTTTGTGTGCATTTCATAAGGTGGAAAGGATAGAGAACGAAAAATAATTTTCAATAATTAATCCTTTTAACCTATCACTGTAGCATCTTTTTAAAACCAATTTCTATATGGAGTCTCTATTCTGCAAATATCAATGCATATTTTTATACATGTATATAGGTACACTATGAAGTTCCAATGACATTCTGCAAAAGATGAACCATAATTTTCCTTGAAGGGCATACTGTATCAAGAGAGGAAAAACTGGTGGACCTTTTCAAAGTACCCATATGTCAGTTCTTACAGAATGGCCACAAGAGTCAAATGACTTGTCCTTCATGATGAAACAGAAAACAAAAACAAACAAAAAATTATAAATGCAATTCTCTGCCATCTGTGGAAGAATAAACCCTCAGCTGTTAGCTAGATTTCATTCAAATTTCATGTGGACAAGGTATATATACACACCTGCATGTCTAAAACTAGGACAGACCCCCAGATTTTTGTACGCTCCAAGTGAGCCTTTCCTCTTCTGCATCAGATCATCCCAGAATGGAAATCAGGATTAGGCGGAACACATCCACTTCTTTCAGACAGCCCCTACCAGAGTGTTACCTAAATAAAAATTATACATCTGTGCCCTTTGGGGATTTTTTTCTTCCTCCATTTAGGTCTACCAGTTCCCACCATGCTGCCTGCATCAGGAATGTGACTCTGCTCAGGACTGAGGAAAACTGCTCTCAGTCCCTTTCTGATTCCTCTCAATCTCCTGAGCTTTACCAGTCAATATCACAGCCTGTTACAACCATTCCCTTGGGAGCCAGACTACCTGCTCTCTTAAAGAATATCTGAAGGCAGTGCTGGCATGCAGAGGAAAGACATCTCTGAGGTCTCGCCTAGGTATATTACTGATAAGCCAAGGCTGGAGAAAGAAACCTCTGTGCCACCACTGAGATCCTGGAGAAAAAGAGCTTTCTTCCACAGGGAGGCAGATGCTGTGCTGCAGAGGAAGCTCTTCCTCTATGGGGAGAGTCTCTTCATTCTTTGTATTTTCTGCTAGATAGTTAATCAACAGTTAATCATTATCTGAGACACGCTCACACATGCAGCTTAAACAGTTAATTTCTGTGTGCACACTTCTGACTTTAGAACTTGCTTTGCAATCACTTGTGCAGGTAAAATGCCATTGTTTGCATATTTGCTGCTGTCAACATGAAGAAAGCAAAGGAACTTATCAGGTTCATGTACCTCTCCTACTGTAGATAAATCTGAAATTCTAAAAAAGGATGATTTTTGATCCTTAACACTGGATTTTTGTTGAGTTTCTATCTAATGTTCTGCCAGGCAAATCAGTTGTGTACATTTTAAAAGGGCCAGGGAAGAACGTCACCATATATAACATAAACTGTTATTTGAAAAATATCAGTTCTGATTAGGAGGAAAAAAAAAAAAAAAAAAAAGGCATACTGATGCCTTATGAGTCCTAGGTTTCCATTCATTTCTTCATAAGGAATGAAAGAAGAAATAGAATTTCTGATTTTTTTTTTTCTAACTGATCTAAATTGTGGTGAATAAAAATTGTGAAACTGCATATAAATTTTTTCTTTCATTCTAATCTATAATGAAGCCCTTTATGCTTCCTACATTGTCATCTGTCTCAACAACATTAAATTCCAATTTGTTGACATCTGGTCCAGTCCAAATCAAATCAAAGACATTTGACATTGCAGAGCTGTATTCAACAAGCTTTCAGACAAACAGCAGAGGCTGGACAGATTTTTTCAAACCCTGTAACAGAACTACCTTATCCTCAGTATACACTGAAAAATAGTGTGAGAATCAAGTATCAGAAAATAGTCAAGAATTAGAAAGGAACAACTGGTTCTTTCTACTTTTAGGTAACTGTAACCAGAATATTTCCACTGAAGTCAGCAGAATTGTGCTAGGAAAAAAAAAAAAAATAGAGAACACATTTTCTCACTTTAAACAGAAGTTGTTTGATTTTAAATATTTCGATGAGTATTCTTTATTATTCACAAATGCATTATTCTAGTTCCCTTGTAAGACAGATATAAATTTTTTTCCTTAAACTTCATCTTCCTCCACATAAAACCTGTCTACATGAAATAGGATTATATAATGAATAAAACTTTCCTCAGGAAATCAGAAGCAGACTCAGTAAAGCAACTCGGAAACAGGTGGTTTTAAAGTAGGAAATTATCTCAGTTCTTGCAGACTGTCTTAGTTTCTACTTTCTTACTAAAAATCTGAAATAGATTGGTTGAGTAATTTTTAAGCCTCTAAGTTATTAAAATGACTGAAACATTTGCTAGAGTTAGTGGGCATGAAGAATTCTTTTACACATTCAGGAGCTATTTTGTTCAATGTGTCTTGATTCAAGCTTTGTACATCTTCAGAGACTTCATGAAATAATATTTTAGTCTCTAGAAAGAAGAGATGAAAATAAAGGGAATGGAGCTGTTATAATGACTAAGATGAGGGTAGGAATCAAGCATTCCT
>NW_008604643.1:113527-135984 GCF_000691845.1 Merops nubicus
CATTATAATCCTGGTTCTGAAAACAGTTTGAAGTGAACTACCAGCTAGTTGTTAAGTTCTGATTCTTCATTTGTGAAATGTAAATAGATTCTAAGTTTGTGAGAGTTAATATCATTCTACAGTGTTTTTAAACTCCTAAAGTTAATATAAACTCAGGATATACCCATCAAAGAATGTAACAAGAAAGATAATTGCACAGGTAAGTCTGGGAAGTGGAGGATTTAGGTGGTATCAGTGATTTATTTCCTTTCTGTGTGGAGCTCCTAAGGAAAAATATCTGTTGTGATTTCAGTAACGTAATGAAATGCTGGGGTTTGAACCCCAAGCCCCCGAATTAAGGTTGACATATGGGTGATTGCCACAGCCCTTCATAAAGAGGTGGTGAGTTTGCCTTATAGCTTCCCCCCAGGGTGTGGCCGGCCCTGCAGGGAGAGCCAGAAGGGAAATGAGCCCCAGGGGTCCCGCATTGAGTTGACAAAGGTCAGGTGCCTGCTTGGGGATAAAAGCTGGGACCACTTGCAGGGAGTCAGGAGTGTCTGCTCTGTGGAGTGCACTCCACAGAGCTTCCTGGTTCAGGGCAGACCTCCTGACTCTCCCTGGAGCTGGGTCCCAGGCTGCTCAAGACCTTTGTGAAGGCGGGCCGATCGGGTGAGAGTCACTATGTCGTCACCTTTCTCTTATGTGTTCAGCTTGCTGGTCTGGCTGTTTCCCATGCCAACTGTGGGCAACCTCGGGTCTCTGTTTGTACCACCTGTTGTGGGCCGAGTTACGTCCTTTGTGGGATCATTGGGGGTGGCGTCAATTATGTACCAGCTAATTGATCTGTTTGTACCCCCAGTAATCATTCATGGAATGTCCTTCTTGTATACAATACAGTCTGTGTATTGGTTCATCCTCCTGCTGGTGCTATCATTTTTGTTGGGCCTGGTCATTGGCAGAACATGTAATTATCCCTTCCTGACTCTAGCCCTTTTCGGGGGTTGTCCACATCATCCAGGTCACTATCCAGAATGACTTTCAGTCCCTTGCTGTATACCCAGGCTTAGGTTTTAAAAAGGAATCAAACAGTACAAGCTTTCCCCAGACAATTGCAGGAGTTTAATAGGCAGCATGCAAGGGCTGCAGTGAGAACTGTTTTCTCAGGTTGTCTTGATATAGTATGTAGTTTGAGCTCAATTATCATCATCCCCAAACTAACAACTTCCACACTTTACTCTGAAAGATCCTTTTCAGTATGGGTTTATATTAGTCCACGATATACAAGATGTTTGATTTGGTGTGGGTTTTTCTATGCCAAATAATTAGCTGAGCGAAAGTAAAGATCTCCCTGAGGTGAAATAATGATAATGAAAATGTCAGCCTAGTGCTACATACCATCAGCAGAAGGACTTGTGTCCTCACGAAGGCCAGTACCATTTACGAACACGTAAAAAGTATGAACACGTACTGTCCTCAGTCATATATGACTGGGTGTTTGAAACTGAACTATCATTCCTCTCAATAATACATCTGTTTTAAAACCAAAACCAACTCACAGAAGGATTCAATGAGCTTCCTGCAGCACCTCCAAATGTGCTGTCTACTTCTTAAACAGAAAGTGAACACTTGGGATCAGACTGGGGAGGGAGGATGAGGATAGAAATGAGATGATGAGTACCTACAACATTGAGTTAGCAAAATTAGGTATAAAATTGAGTTGGCATATAACCGTTTTTACAGAAAAGAAATATAAAAGATAGAAAATGCGACCAAATCATAAAGGTTGTGAGGAAGAGTAGGGAAGAGCTCTCCTCTAGAGCTACTGCCATTAGGAGGTGCTCATTCCAAAGCCATGCAGCAGCCTTGTGTACCTTGAGCCTATTAAAATGCAGCTGTTATTCACCGGCCTGGATTTCTAAAACTGCAATAAAGAAGTAAAAAACCCTAACACAGACATATCTAGAGCTTCATTTGAGGGCCCTAATGGCAGCAAGTTGTGTGAGATGGTTTCATGGGCTCTGAGCAGTCACAGTCACCCACTGGCAGAAGGCCTATGTCAGGATCAGAGCCTCTCCACGGTCTATTTTTCACTATAAAAAAGAGTAGACACGATTCGATGTCACGCACCTCCTCATTCCCTCTCTCTACCTGTTGAAGAAAGAAGTATATCCTGTACTCCACCTTCCTTTCCACCTCCGTATGTTTTGAAAGAGCTGCTTGTCACATTTTAAAGCAGACCCCACCTTATGGTGAATAACAGCAGCTAATAAAATCTTAAGGCACAAAATATTGCTGCTGGCAATGAACCCCTGAGTCTTCTGAGACCTCTGTGGTTTGCCTGTGGTGGAAGGGTGAGCAACTCAGTCAAACTACTAGCTGCTGGGTAAGGGATGAAGGAAGGGCAATCATTTCCCCATGAGGGACAGCTTGCTTTTTTTGCCCAGTCTCCAGGATTCTGTTTAGGCAGAACAGGCAAATCCTTCACTTCTCTAGCTGTGCAGCTCCCAAGACTGCTGGAGAGGAGGATGGCTGGAAGCACAGTAGCCAGCTGCAGCCTCCCAAGACACCACACTATCACACTGCATCACTATCACCACTTAGCATGCACTATTAACCAAAGCCTCCCACAAACATCTAATAAAAGGCTATTACTTCTATTTTATCCTTTCCTTCTTTTTATTTGGTTTGGTTTCTCAAGCCAGCACTTCACAAGCCTCTTGAAAAGCAACATTCAAGGTGTCTTCTCCCAGGCTCTCATTTATACATATTAAAAGGAATTAAATTTCAGATGGTAGCCTGAAATTCAACAGCACCAAGGCCATATCCCAGCTAAGGGGTGTCTCTCTGGGCTGCCTTGCTCCAGAAGAGGTGGAGGACATGGAGGTGCAGGACAACATCTGCCCCGCTTCCCACCTGCCTTCCCACAGTGACACAGTGATGGAGCCCTCTTGCTTTGCTGTGCTGAGGCACTGCCAGGTGGATTGCTAAGACTACCTAGAAATTATTTTCTTTTTATACAGGCAGAAATGCTAGCTGTTAGCCATACAATAGTTGTAAAAAATACTCTGCAAGGGAACACTAGTTCTAAACACACTCCTATTAAGGAACCATCTCATAAAGGTCTTCTACAGATCTGATGACAACTCCTTGATGAATTGTTCAAAGTGATAACATCTAAGCATATTTTTAAGAATATTACACATGCTCACTCACTTTTCTGCTTGAAAAAAAGCCTGTTGATTTCAATACTATTCTCAATATTTCAGCATCATCCATTAAAGCAAAGAATGTGTTTTTCTCTGGAAGAGCACTAAAGAGATAGAATCAACATAATTTGTTTTGATTTAGCCACAAATTTATTGTATGATAGGCTCAATTTAACATGACTATCATATAGCTAAACATATGCCTGCTGGGTTTTAAACTTGACAACAATAGCAAGAAACACAACATGACCTGGCATTCACATCTTTGCAATGAACATGTTTGAGCTAATTCATCTCTCACTCAGTAATGAAATACTTTCATGTTCACTGCAGTTATTTCAAAATTATGCTAGTAGAAATTGCAGGAAAAATAGCCGCCAGAATCTTTCTCATGTAATGAAATCATCTATACACAATTTGGTTTGGATGCTTTTATGTTGTGAATCATGTAGGTGTTTTGCTTTACAACAGCTGAAAAATCTGTTCCACCTAGCATAAATTACAGGCTTCGTTTGAGAGGTAAGTCCCCAGGAAGTTTCAGCTAATGTGGAATCTATGTACTGTTTACACATGCAGATTTTGTGTACTATGAGTCAAAATCTTTAGTTGCTGAATATTGCAGGTTATGCTCAGGCATAGCTAGTGCAGGAAGTTCAGTAAGTAGAGCCATACTTTCAGCTCTCAGACACCTCTTTTTCTTCCTACCCTGCAGCAGGGATTTCAGAAAAGAGGCTTTCTTTCTGTTTCTTTGACGTTGCTCAGGACTGGAAGTCTTTTCCCCTGCCTTCCCACCATGGTACACAACCCTTTTTGTCTCTCTGTTTCGTCCTTCCAAGATAAGACAAACCCCTCTCTTTCCACATGCCTGGGGCAAAGAAGAGTTCCTTCCACCCAGCTCAGTTGTCTATCTAAGGATGTGTATCATTCCAGTTTTCCTCCACAGCGTTGTTAGGGATCTGCATCTTTCCCAAGAGGTGAGTCAAATCTATACATATACGGTAATT
Source organism: Merops nubicus (assembly GCF_000691845.1). Classification (NCBI taxonomy): domain Eukaryota; kingdom Metazoa; phylum Chordata; class Aves; order Coraciiformes; family Meropidae; genus Merops; species Merops nubicus. The sequence goes on from NW_008604643.1 coordinate 117,717, forward strand.
CATTCACTATAACTGCTTTTTAAGTTCCTGCAATCCATCTGTCTGGCAAGTAGGTTTACTATCCCTTGGGAAACTACAGAAATTGCACACACTGGTTACAACACTAGGAATGTTCATAATGCATTTTTACTTCTCTCTTAAACAGGACTCAGTCACTGGAAACAGGAATAAGATGTGGCAGTTCAGCACATACTTTCAGGACAGTTACCATGCTCAGCAGACATGAAATATTTTCTTAAATCTCTGTAACATACTTTTACATTTGATGCCTAAAATACAGGGTTACGTTATGAATGCCTTGTAGTGTAATATATATTGCTGTTATGGTGACTATCATTTCATGACGAATTAAGCACATAGTCTAGTTAGAAAGCCTAAGGTGGGACAATTAGAAGCTAAGAGCATGGCTCTGTTACATAAAGCTTGAAAAGTATCTCTTTTTTAAGTAAAGGGATGAGTATGCACATGCAGTCTGTGTCTGCAATTAATAATACAGCAATGCCATCATGGACAATGACATCAATAGATTAAACCACCCCCAATCTCATTGTAATTCAACACTGTAGGAGGAGAAGGTCATGGTTTTATTCAGGGGTTAAAATTAAGAGGAAGATTCATTAATTTTGAATCCAGCTCATCATGCCTGGAAGACTATATACTGGGCAATGGCTTTAGATTCTTAATAAGACAGCAAGCACTAGAAACTGAAAGACTGTTGAAAATAACTTCAGTGAAGTAATATCTAAATATGAACAGTACTGGCTAGAAAAACAAGGTGGTAATTCAATAAATATATATGTTTTAAAAACCACTGATGAATACATCAATAAATGGATAAATTCAGTTACATTTTCTCTTGTTGAACTCTGATATCTTTCTCAAGTGACTTTTGGAAATCAATGATAAGCAACAATACAGGAACGCTGTGCTTGGAATTCAGTGCATAATAAGAGCTTAAATCTTTATGCATGACAAATATGTAATGAAAGGTAAATATCTTTGGTACTTACTTTATTTCAAGATCTTTTCTTTGTCTTCCTCATCTTTAGCAAAGGACCTTTACTTTAGGTGTATGCATGGGTACTGGTATTGTTGGCATCACAGAACTTGTCAGAGTTACTGAGATTAGATCTGACTTTATATGCACTTACAGTAGTGCAAAAAAAAAGAGCATAGATATAAAGAGAGCCAAAAGTTGGATGGCTAAATTAATATGATAGCAAACTTGAAATCAGGGCCAACTTTAGTACCAAGGGTGTAGGATGGTACTGATGACATGAATTCTAATGCTTCTAACAGCAAACCTGGCAGCAGGAAAGAAATGGTTTCAGTGCGACTGAGTTAGTGTAACGGTTTCTGTAAGGTTGTATCAGTGAGAGTTTCTACAAGCAAGGTCTACACAGGCATCAGCTGAAATCACTGAGTTCAAACCCTGCCCTGGCCACAGATTGAGAATTGTGTGTGTGTGTGTGTGTGCTTCACCTGGTTGTTTTCTATCCCTTCAGACAGCAGGTGAGAAGAGGGCTCTGTCTTCTCTGCTCCAGTGTTAAATCACTGACTGGGCTTTTTTTAAAAAAAAAAAAGTGGGAAACATTGTATCCACACTAAGTAATTTTAAAATAAAAAGCCTTTCAAAAGAGTAGTCACCTGCTGCTTCAGAAGATAGGGTAGACACCATGGTTGCACTGGTATGAAGGCAGGTGGTTGCACTTCCCTTGCTGCTGGGGGAAAAGCAGACTGTGCCAGCAGTGGGAAGAGGCACCATTCCCTGCCAGTCTGCTCCTCTGTGCCTCAGGGTGGCCAGAAGTGGAGTACAGAGGTAGTTAAACTTTTTTTCTCAAGCTTGGGTCTTGTTTGTGCCAAACATGATGCAGTCCGAGAGGGGAACCAAGTCTTTTATTGCCCTTGGTCTTTGATGAGTAACAATAAGGGATGATCAGTGTTCCTGCTGTGAACTTTGGTAGAGTGTTGTAAGAGGAGAGGAGAAGACCTGTGTATTCAGTGCCTGTATGTGTGAGTGATGGGACAGGAGCAAAACAGGGTGTGTACATGAGATGTGTGCTCATGGATAGCACTGCAGTCTTACTAATGTAAAGACCAAAACCAAGGGGCAATTCTTATCTTAACTGATCCTAACTCAGTTACATGCCTGATTTTGGATAGGAAAAATATCTGTTGTGATTTCAGTAACGTAATGAAATGCTGGGGTTTGAACCCCAAGCCCCTGAATTAAGGTTGACATATGGGTGATTGCCACAGCCCTTCATAAAGAGGTGGTGAGTTTGCCTTATAGCTTCCCCCCAGGGTGCAGCTGGCCCTGCAGGGAGAGCCAGAAGGGAAATGAGCCCCAGGGGTCCGGCACTGAGTTAACCAAAAAAAAGGTCAGGTGCCTGCTTGGGGTTAAAAGCCAGGACCACTTGCAGGGAGTCAGGAGTGTCTGTCTGTGGAGTGCACTCCACAGAGCTTCCTGGTTCAGGGAAGACCTCCCGACTCTCCCTGGAGCTGGGCCCTGGTCTGTTTAGGCCTTTGCAAACGCGGGTTGATCGGGTGAGAGTTGCCATGTGGGCACCTTTATCTCATGTGTTTAACTGGCTGGTCTGGCTGTTTCCCATGCCAACTGTGGGCAACCTCAGTTCACTGTTTATACCACCTGTTGTGGGCCGGGTCATGTCGTTTGCGGGATCGTTGGGGGTGGCGTTGATCATGTACGAGCTTGTTGACCTGTTTGTACCCTCGGCGGTCATTCATATAGTAACATTTCTGTCTACAATACAGTCTGCATATTGGTTCATCTCCCTGCTGGTGTTTTCATTTTTGCTGGGCCTGGTCATTGGCAAAACAAAGTCACAACATTTAACATCACAAACATGCATGATGTGGAAATTACAGTGACAGAATCGCAGCAGTAAATACTAAAGTTCTCAACTGCAGCTTTTGTTCCATTTCATCAACATTCCTGCACCCTCTGGAGTGCAGGAAAGTTTATGAAAACTTTTTTTCTGTGCTCTTGCAAATGAGTTTTGTTTTTTTTTTTTCCTTTGTAGTTGTTCCCCAGTGGTCATTGAGTAAAAGGATCTTCTGAGAGGTTAAGTCTCTGACTCACAAAGTCTTAGCTTGAAAGATAGTGAAATATTCTTGAAAGTATTTCAATTGTCATCAGCATTGCAGGAATAAGATGATAGAAATCAAGAATTATTAAGCAGAAGACTATATTAGGATTTCAGAATGCTTTAAATCAAGAACTTTAAAATTACATGGAGCACATAAAGAAGACAAGGAATTCTCATTAAAAGATTATTCTCCACTCCCTGATCTAAATTCTATGATCTCTCAGACCTTCCAAATTATATATTCTATGAGCCTTTCATGTTGTTTTTGTTTTAGCACAAATAAAAAAGCTGCATGCTACTACTACTCTGAAATCAAAATAAACGGATGTTAACTGAGGTTTAATACTAAAATGATGATGATGCTTTTTCATACTCCCCAGAGTTAACATTTATTACCTGCAAAACACATCCAGACTAAAAGGGCATTGAAAATATAATCGGAGAAGTGCATTACTTTATAGCAATTTTGCAGCAGCTACTATGGCAATAGAGCAACTTTTCTGAGCCTAACTCTTATAGAGGATATTTAATGCCATGAGTGTTTTGAGTTCACGAGCAGTTGAAATCCATTTTTTCAGTAACACAAATACTGGCTTAATTTACAAAGATTTATGGATCAATTTCTTCCTCACAGGCTGTGTATTGCAGTAGTGTATTGAGCTTCTTTCATGCCCTTAAGGGCAAGCTTAAGGAGAAAGCTTTTGGATCATGTCTCCTGCCATGTTAATTTTTAAAATGATGTGGTGTCTTGCTGGCTTTGAACAAGTCTTAAAAATGGTAACCAAAACAGGTGCTGACTTTTTTTTTATTATTTTTAATCCTTCAATCTTTTACTACCAGGTATTCAGCTTGCTGTCAGCAAGCTCTGGTTTTTCTGGTGGTCTAAAAGGGAACACTCCACTTTCACCTACACACCAGTTTAAAATATGAATTTTTTAAAGAGCTACCTTTTATCATACTGGATTAAACATTTCCCTAACTATTGTAAGCTTCATATTAAATAATAACTGCGTGCTTCCCCTGTAACACTGGGAGCTCATTTTTGAACCTGAAAGTCAAAGCACATTAATTTTACTTTGTATGTTCTTTATTAGAAAAAAACCCACAATATACTATTTTATTTTTCATTCTTTCACCATTTTCTGTCAAAAGGTTTGTACAATAGCTGTGTTTTCAGCATAGTTCCCACAGAAATGTCTGATAAATTCTATATAAAAATAGAAGATGAATTGAACACAGAGCTAGCATAGTGTTTCTCATCTCCCTTTCTCAAGAGTCTGAGATGAAAGGAAAAAAAAAAACAAAACTGGTTAAAATCACTTTCAAAAAATGAAATTTATCAAATAAAAATGTGTATCTGTAGTTATCATTCATGTTTTTTATATATTTTAACCGTTAGCAAGATATATTTGAAAATTTTGTTTTAATAAGGTTATAGATTAAAACTATATTTTCATAAAATACACTTCAAATTGTGGAAAAGGAGGCAAAAATGTCAGTTTCAGTTTAAATCTCTACAAATTAAAAATAAATGCACAACTAAGAAAAAAAAAAGTCGTATTCCTCTTTTCAACTACCTCCTACTAGAGAAGTTTGCAGAGAATTAAAAAAATATTTCTGGCATATTGTAGTTCAAAATTGACTAAATTTCCTGTGGATAAGCACTATAATTACATATACAGATAACCCTGGAAGAGGAGAATTCTTTAATCTTACCTGAATAAAAATTTATCTGGTTTATAATACAATTTCTGTACATACAACAATGAAAACATTCAGAACTATTTTAAAACTTTATAATTCCATTTAATAATTTCTCTGAAAAAAATTTACTAATTTAAAATCAAAGGAACAGAAATAAGTTGTGATATAGCTGGTGGGTTTTCTTTTTCAGCTTATAATCTTTGTAAGCTCACATTAATTTGTGTGTTTAATTTATTCAGGACAGACAGAAAAAGTCATTGTTACCCTCTGCCCTCCTCTCCATAATTAACATTTTTTATCCTTTGGAAGTCTAATCCACAGGTCAAGTCCAGGTATTTCTTCCATTCATTTAATTTTTGTCGCAGGGTGACAACCATTTCAGCCTAGTTAGCAGTGCTAGAAGTTTAGCCTGGTTTTATATAGGAGCATAAACTTCTGTTTTCATCAGCCGCAAAAGCAACAAATGTGTGATGGAGACTTAGGAGGGTTATACAAGCATACATCCTTTACTCACAGTAAGGAGTTGCTTCAAAGGTATTGAATTCTGTCTCAGGAAGGAAAATAAGTATATTTGTTACCTCAGATTTTCACTTGGTCTTTAGAGTGTTTGAGGCGTGAGCTGAACCTGGTTTTATCATTTTAGACAACTTTTGTACATTTTTTTCCTCCCCATCAATATGAGTAACCTGGCTTTAAATATTACCAAATTAAACCAATAATCTTTCTTAAGTAGACAAGGCATCACGTTCCTAAAAGTGTCATTACTTTTTTGAGCACCAAGTACCACAAACCACAAAGTATTTCTTGATTTACCACTTTAATTACTGTGAAAAGCAGTATAGATAGAAGAAGACATAATCCCAGAATTTGGAGTCAGTAAGTCCAGACTGTATTTGTCACTGGACTGTTGCACTACCTTGAACCAAGCATTTTGTATCTCCACTGTTTTACATTTAAAATAGAATAACAACATTAATCTTTTTGCAATTTAAAGATCAGAAAATGACATGTAATTTAGGTATTATGTCCTGTTCTATGCCTGGTTTATGTTCCAAGAAGCCAAGATCACTCAAACCTATTTCTGAAAAATTTTATGTTGGTCATGGATTTCTTTTGGTTTGTATCAATGCTCAGGAGGAAAATGGGAAAATGTTTTATGAAGACTTGGCTATCACCTTCAAGACAAGATCACAGAGTCCCTGAATACTATTTTTCTCATAGCATGCATTGGCATAAAAAAGAGCTCAAAGAGCTACCTCTACCAGAAATCAATCTGTTCTTTGTCAAGACTTATCATTAGCTGTCCCACAAGTCAATGTTTTTCAATAATATTGTTATTACTTAGTACATTGTAATAGTTTCTTTTCTTCTGAGTATTTCCAAAGGAAGCAACACATATGCTCTAACTTCTTCAAACACACACAACCAGTACCTTTGACTTTGGTCACCATAATTTAAGAAATTGACATGGAAAAGAACAATTTCAGGCTTTTAATTTCTTTTAGTGTGAATATGTATGGAAATATGAAAACATTTTAATCATATTCAAGACCGGTATGTCAACATAAAACAATATACTGAATTACTGTGTACTCCAGGAACTTTGTGAAAGCCTTGTTACAGTGAGGATAAAGCTGTTCTGAAACAACAAAAACCTTGTTCTTGATTGAAACTCCAAGGGAAGAAAACTTTCTGTTGTGATATGCAAATCACAGCAAAAAATATGTCATCTTGTTAAGAAAGTCACCCTTCAGGGCAGAATCTATCTGCAAGTACTGAGAACGCAGAAAGATATTAATGAGTACTGACAAGAAAATAAGTACTGTGAGTATTAGCATGTTGCAGGTATAAGAAGAAATATTAAAAAGTGTACTCCTGATGTACTTCATGGTTAATTTATAGCAGAGTGGTGGAACTGTGGTAGTGGGGCAGGACACTAAGACGTCTTTTTTATATATATTTTTTACTTTTTTATATCATGTGCAAATGTTAAGAATATAACTGCTACTTAACAGAGGTGAGGAGACCAGAACAAATATGAACTGCTTACTTTTCTAGAGCTCTTTCTAAAAGGTATACAAGACTGCAAAGTCTTGAGGTGTTTTTACCGATTCACTTACCTTTAACAGATGACACCTTACATGGTTTTGGTTTTGATTTTGGTTTTGTTTTTCTGCTTCAGTGTTTTCCTACTATGGTTTAACATCGTGACTTATTACACAACCATGATGTGCCATAAAGAATGACAGGGACATGAAGCAACTAACAAACTTTCTGGATTTCATACTGGCACCTGGATATTTTTTATCTAGTGGTACCTAAGTAAATGTGTTGCAGAAAGTAAACATATTACTGCAGTGCCTGTTGTGAGTATTTTCAAGGCAACACAGAGATTTTTAATTCAAAAACATAATGTGTATTTTTACGAGCAGATGGTGTTTAAAGTATGTTTGTAAGCAAATTGCAATTGATGTCTTCTCCACTAATTTGGTATCCAGGGATAATCTTGAAAATTAGATCTACATATGACTAACGAAAATCTGTTGTACAATGTAATTAACTGAGTCGAGGTAGACACTCATAAAATCACACTAAACATAGGAGGTAAGTCTCAGAGGCCTTGTGTCACAGTGTTTGCATTATGATTCATACATGAGCCAGCTACCAATAAAGCCCCTGGAAGGAGCCCTCATCGTTGCTAAGAAGGAGCATTGCGCTCTCTGGTGGACGTACAAAACACATCAATAGTTGTAGGAGGTGGCAACCGGTGAAACGCCACCATAGCTGTACCCATCCTAAGTCGCTTATGTGAAGCTGTAACCACCATGCATTCTCCCTGGAAAAGCTACCCCTCCTTCTGAAACATGTATGACCACCTGAACTTTGTATTCCCACATCAAATACTTTTGGTCAGAGCCATCTCCAACCTTCTTGATGTTCTCAGTGCAACAGGTCCAACATGGGCTGAGGATGCCAGAGTAGCTAGGGCATTTAATGCAACACCAGCATTCACCATTACTCTTCTGGTTTGGCCGTGAAATATTAAATATCTGTGGGCCTGCATAAAGACTGCCCCCCACCTCGGGCCTCACAGCTACCCCAGATGACTTCCTCAGCCCTTCCATGACCTACCATGCCCTAACTTGGCCCTTGCTCCAGCATCAGCCTTCCTGCTACCCCCTGCCAAGCATAGCTGCATCAGCCAAGGGCAGAAGCACTTCTGGCACCTCCCAGAAACTAGCCCAGAACTTAGGAGGTAGAATATAGTGTAGAAGAGGTGCATGGTTCCCTTCCTCTCCCCAACCATAGCCTTGCTTGGCCAGAAGACATCCTCATGACTATCCTTGGATCCTTGGGCTGGCCTTCACACTGCACCTGACAGAGAGCTATAGAGGGCTCATCATACTCCCTCAGCATCAAACCAAAACCTACAGAGCAGTCAACAAACTTAGGGAATTCCCACCCCCCCTCCCTCCTTTTTTTTTTTTTTAATCTTAATTTCTCATAATGCCTTCCAAGCCCTTGGCTTGTTTGAGCACTGTACTGAGGTACCATGAAGACCATTCTAAATGCAAAGAGAAGAACAGTACTAAACCTTAAGGGACAAACCTCAGCTTCTGAACCATCTCAGTGACCATTACAAGAATGTCTGTTCCTTCATTTCAGCCTTGCAAGTATTTCTGCATGTGCCAGCAGGCTTATGTAGACCCTTGCTGCTTTTGTTTTCTGTTAAGAATACCAGCACTATGTTTTTCCCTCTCTCCTCATGTTCCTCCAAACTTCTTCAAAGGAGAAACCACTCTGACAAGGTAACATTAAAATTGAGTGCCCCTGACATGACAATTTCTTCATCCTCAGGTAAAGACCCACATTCCAGCAGTTGCACAGCTTCGTATGTCCTCATACTCTTAGCTTAATGTTTAAATGTAATAGAGGCGGAATCTTTTCTACTCTGGCAAATTTATTTCAAAATTCAGCTAATGACATTTCAGGTGAAGACTCCAGCTCCTCCCAACCACAGCGGAGGCACTGTACGAGAAGTTACTTTACATATTCATGCTATGCCTTTTAGATTTTTTGCAAGTTGACACCATTAGCTTCTGCCACAAACTTCATCCAGGGCATGACACAACAGTCGTACAGCTGAGGTGTTCATCAAATCTCAGTCAATCAGGAATGTGGCATCTGACCCCAGGCAAAGCTCCAGACTTGTGCTGAGGGCTTGATGGGATGGCTTGCATCACTGATCTAGAGCAGCAGATTTTCTCTCTACTTGTCACTAAAGGGGCACTATATAAAATAGGTGTTATGTTTTTAGGGCAACAAATCATCCCTTGAAGGCATGTGCATTTAGCAGCAGGATAAAACTTTCATGGAAAGCAGTGATTTTTTTTAAAGTTTAACAAATATGTACTTATTCTACAAAAACATGTTTGAAACAAATGTTAAAATCAGTAGTTGAGTTCAAGGTTTGGGTTTCGTTCTTTTAACCACAGAATTAATGTGATTACCCTTGACTGTAGTCGCTGGATGGATAGCTACAGTCAGTGGTGATGGACAATGCCACAAGAAGTCAATGAGTACAGCTTCATGAAGTGTTCCAAGAGCACCATCTTGTGGCTTTCCCTTTCTACAACTTATTATTTTTTAAAATCTCTGTACTACAGCATAATTTTCTCAAAAAGGTTGTCAGCCCTTGGCTTTAGGAGTAAGTGTTTTGGGAATTAGGGAAGGAATTCTTATCACAGTTTTAATCTAGATTCCTTTTTTTTAAATTCTGTTAGTCAGGGCAAACTTTATATTATTGCCACTAAATAGTCCGAGCTTTTTTTGAGAACGATCACTGCCAGAACTTTGAGTTTTAAACTCTTTTTGTCAAACAAAACATTTGACATGCTAAAATGTCACTTCTTTGCAGTGGAGCCTTTGCCTAGTGACAGCATATTGGACACATGCTGAAGTTTTGCCATGCATTAGAAATCAGCTTCTGAGGTGAAGAGCTAGGCTGTGTGCATAACTGAAGTAAGAGCTTTTGTCTTTTTTGTTTGTTTTGTTTTTTTTTTTCCATGTCCCACAGCCCTCAAAGCACAAAGGCTGCTGCTGGAGGATAAACTGTTTTTGAAAATGATTATATCATCAGACTAATCGTCATTATCTGACACTTCTCTGAAGCTTCTCTGGTTGCAGTGGTGGGACATCTTGGATCACCTTGCTTTACAGAACGATGTAAGCATCTCGAGTAGCATCTTGGGTTTTTCAGGACAGCATCGTAAATGCAAGAGAGAACAGCTGCAAAATGTGGATGTTCGATATTGATTGCAGAAAGTCCTAAGCCTTTGCCTGCCTCTAAGCTAGAGTCAGGATGAAGTTAAGGAATATCCTGGCTCCACAGTTGTTCAGGCCAAGGGAACAGCTGGTATTCACTGCATTTAACAGAGCAAAGAAACACCCCACCCTTCCTCACCACGCAGAGCCGCACCTAGAGATAAGCAAGTAACTGGGAGAGATAAGCAAGTAACTGGGAGAAATCTGTACTCTCCCACCAGCTAGACAGGGGACTCTGTCAGCCTGCAGGTGCTTATCACCCTCTGTAGATCTGAAAGGCGTATGTAACGCGAGAATGAAGCTTATCATATTCCTGCAATGACACTGGGGCTGCCAAATGTTGAGTCTGAAAGTGTTTTTGACAACCCAGCTGGGGTTGTCCCCAGCTCGGGGAAGACTCATCTCCATAAGGCAAGTGCTGTGCTCTGGGGCTAGGCACCACTCTCACATCGATTACGTATCAAAGAGAGGTTCAAGATAGGCTCAGCACAGACATTAACAACAATCTGCATCTGCCAAAGGGTCCCGCCTTTGGCGTGTAAATCACTTTCCTCAGCACCGCTTGGGGCACCTCACTATAAGCAGCTGCATTTCTGGCTCAGTATGCCTAGGTGGGGAGTGGTTGCCCACCCCCTTTTCCTGCCATTAAACTGGAGCTGTTTAGAAGGATACCAGCAACGGTGTGGGTTTCGGTAAGATGCATAGATTTTATATAGGGCAAATGCTCAGCATTTTTGAGCAAGGTTTCAACTGTAGGGTAAGATTAATCACAAAGAAAGAAACTGCTGTGTGGCCACCACAGATCCCCATGCTTCTTTTTGTTAATTTTGTAGAAGAAAACTGCAAGCATTGCTAACAGGTCAAGGTCCTTACAGAGCTGACACCCACCTGTTGAAGGCTACAATCTTGAATGTTTATTCTGATTATAAACACTAAGGCTAGTAGGCAAAAGCTACTAGGATAAGACAAAAATGGCTGGGCAGGTGGAAGTAAACAGCCACAGTGATTTGCAGTAGATCCATTATAGCTTGGCCAAAGCTTCATTAGAAGTAATGTAATTTTTTCAATAAGGTTTTGCACAGAAGGTAGATACCTCTTATTCAAAAATTAATGAAAAATCTCCACTTCTTCATATTGTTCACCTCCAGTTGTGAACACTGAAGGCATGTAATGTAATTTTCCCCCTTACTTGGAAGTAACACGGAATTTTCCTCAAAATTCTACATGAGCAAATAAATTTCTACAGGAAAACAAAACAAACCAAAAAACCAACAGGTATTCACTCTCTCCCTGTACAATTTGTTAGCCCTACTAGAGAGTAGATAACCCCTCTTAGCAAGCTCAAAATCTGAAAATGTAAACTTGTCAAGTTCGCAACATCCACATTCAGCTGCCAGACACACAAGTTCTAAATACAAGATCTATCACTCTCTACACCGGTTCAAGTGTGGATGCCTCTGCCACAGTTCTCAAAATCAGTGTACAAAAGGGCAGCTCTGTGCGGATCACATTAAGATATCTGTGCTCTTCAGGACACAGGAATTTCAGTAGACACATAAAAATTTTATAATTTTTTGCTTGTATTTCTTACCTGTGTTCAGCCTACAGCTTGCTAACAGACTCTGTGTGCTTGCATGCCTATCAAGCCTCTGACCATTGTCTTTGCCATGTCTCACAAACAATACTGGAGACACCAACACCCAGTAGTTGAGGGCTATTACTTCCTATACAAACACCACTCTTCTGGCCTGCAGGAATGGCTGGTAACGATGGTCCAATTAGCAAAATAAGAAATAAAAGGATGGAAGACTTCTGTCATTCTCATACCTGTAAGTGGACTTAGACAAAAGATTCATGGAATGAAAGTTCTTCACTATAATTCACGTTGTCCTCTAAGTCTCAGACTTTAAGGTTAGATTCTTTGCCACATAGAATTGGAATGCTAGAGGTCCTGTTCAACTCCTCCTACCACTGCTATCACAAATGGGAGATTAACAAGTGCAGGAAAAGTTGCCATACAGTGTGTAACCACCCAAGCTCCAGCCATCATTTCCTGAAAACAAGCAGTCCTTTTCTTGAAAGCTTACCTTTCTTTGCTGTGGAATCACAAAGACTTTACTGACAGTCACAGCTAGTTCTGCAACAGCAGCATAAACTGACCCAATTGAAAATTTTCTGTTGTGTGCATTGGTTCAGATACTATTGGCAAATGTGGCCAAGAGCCTGTAGGTAAGCTGCAGGAACACAGGATAAGAATGGATTCAGTATATTTTACACAAAACCAGATCCGCTTTTTCTTAAATCAACATTTTTAAGAAACACATACTAGAAAGCTTGAGAAATGGGCATGAGAAGTAACCTTTCAAGATCATAGAATCATGATAAATAGGAAGTCTAGATTTGCCAACCAGGTTGTTGAGAACAGCAATTTATTTTGACATTTACAAGACAAACATGAATAATATTTAAAGTAGTATTTACAATTATATACAAATATTTTAAAAGTATCTTATTATTTAGAAAAAAATGGCAAAGCATTTTTTTTTAGCAGTATAGCCATGACAGTACTTTTTTTTTTTTCCTTGTAAAATGGAAAGTTTATCACCTCAATTAATGGAAAACCTGCAGTTTCTGCATGGAGAAATGAAAGAAGAGCAACAATTTAAGAATCGCATAAGTTAAACCAACAGAGAAAATGGTATTAACTTCCACACCTTAAAATTAGGCAAAGCCTTGAAAAAAATGCATAAAATCTCAACTCCTCTCCTTATTTTATGTTAAAAGGGAATTCACTCACCTCACAACATTCTCACTATAAACGCTTTTAAAAGACTTTTGAACATTAGTAAACATTTAAATAAAACACAGTTTATAATTTCCCCCCTTCTGGCATCCAAGAATTGCTTGGGTTACACATGGAATGCTACTTGTCAAAATATTTTTGGTTTGTTCAATATTATTGTGGGGTGTTTTGAAGACTGGAACACAATAAATGAATTGTCAGGACAGTATTCAAAATATGATAATCCAGACCCAGAATTTTCTTTTCGATGTGTAGATTAGTAAGACTTTTTTAAAAAGGACATTTGTGACGATTTCTAGGAATTTCAACATGATCAAATAGTACAGAAGAATAATAAAATCAACATTTTTTAAAATTTAGAATAGCAGAAATAATTTTCTTGTTCAATTTTCTTTGTGGATAACTTCATATCCTGAAAAAAAACATTCATGTGACAATCTCCATTGGGATGGATGGATCACAATCGCCGTAGATTCTGTTTGCTTTTCTTAGTCCCAGGAAGCACCCCGAGCTTAGAGATGGGTTTCACTGTTTTGCCACTCATACAGTCACTGGAGCTGTGGTAACTGCACATGCACTTTGTGCAAAAGTCAAAGCCACAACTTTCATGACTGCATATTGCTCTTTGTAGATACGAGTCATACTTTGCTGGTGAGCCACAGCGATGGCAAACTTTAAGGCTTTCAGTGTTTCTCAAGGTCTTGGCAGCCTTTTGGAAAAAGCATATAAAGAAAATAATGAGTGGAGAGGAAATAGCCCAAACATTCCCTTATGTTATTTAAGTGCCACAAAACACAATTAGAACCATTCCTACCCTAGAGAGACAAGTCACAAATTTAGCCTAATTCTGGTTGTCTCAAATCCTAATAGAGATTGAAGAGGAATAATCAGTTTAATCAGGAATAATCAGCACTGTAGGTGCTTTGGACTGGAATATAGATAGCCAATTTAAAATTCTTAAAAATTGTAAAGGACAGACAGATAATGCCAAGCAGTAGGACAAACCCCTCTTGAATCCTCCAAACATCACCCAAGGACAGTGGACTTAGTTAACTTTTTTTTTTTTTTAAAAGAAATAAAATAAATATGAATTCTATTTACATCATTAACATTTTTGAAAAGTGAGTAAAGTGTCCAGAAATCTTAGCTGTTGGGCACTCTGGTTGAAATGGAAGCAATTCCTACTTCTCGCCAATGAATTCATTTTTGGCACAAAACCAAAGCCTTCATTCAAAATAATTTAGCATTAAAAAAAATTATAGACCTGTGTAACATCTTAGAGAACTCAGTTGTTAAAAGCCAAATGTTTTTATAATCTCAATGTGTGCATACAAGCACATGTGTACGTTTATCAAGGAAAGAAATTTTAGACTGCTACTTCAGTGTAAAATTGAACTGTTTCCTAATGCTGCAAAGTGCTATTTAATAGTATTAGAACAGCTTGATCATACTTTCCAGTGCAATTCTATCTTCTCTTATTATGCCAGTTTACAGAATAAGCTTTTTGAACATGAGCATAAAAACTTGGGATTGCTTATCTGGAAAACGTGATTCATAATAAGCCCATGGAAACTAACAGGAAATGACTAGACTTCATGTCTGATCCAAGCCAAAGTTTAAGGGGAAAAAAAACCTCTAAACCACTAAGCCATTTTTAGGGTACCTAGACACCCAGGGATGGGGGGGGGGGAAACAGAACTTCCCAGTGTATCACTATTTGTCACTTAGTTTCTGATGTCTTAAAATAGGCTCAATAAGCAAAATCTGGAGACACTCCTTTCAGAAATATGCTTTACAAGTTCATTGTGTGCCAGACAACATGAGAAATTAAAGATGAATGGAAGTCATCAGTTAGTTACCTCAGAAAACTCCGTCAGCCTGCTATGATTCTTAGATGCTTTGGATCTGGTGCCTTTTTTATTCAAGTTGATTGGTGGGGTTGCTTTCTGAATGGAAGCCAAAGCAGCTCGGGAGAGAACATACTCCCTTGTTGCAGCATGCTCTGATGCCTTAGTGTTATTCTGATGAAAATAAAAACAAGAATAAAATTTGAGAAGAGACTTATCTGATGCTGACTTTACCAGAAGACAACAATTTGTTGTCAATCCATGCTCCTGCCTAGGTTTCAAATAAAACATCACTCCAAGTAGTATGCTACTAATTTTACCTTAGCTTTCTCAGTCACTGCTCTTATAAATGTGTAGAACAGACCCCAGTGCAGACCACGAAAACCACATATTACAAAATGCAACTTATTAACTTATATTAAGACATAATTATCTAGGCAGAGCATGTAACACATGGTGATAACAATGGTTTAAAGCACAAAGCAATATTTATAATTCTTTATGGTGAGCATGGATTCTTGAAGTTTTCTTTCTGACAAGTCAAGTCCTCCCACCAATTTTCTAAGTTTGCAGTTCAAGTTAAAAAAAGCATACAATGGCAGGGAGGGGGAATCAAACTTTACGAGATGAATGTTCAGTGCTGTCCAACAGTTTCATCTCAACAGGCTAGCACCATAAAATATTACATGAAATTCAAACTAGTTGGTTACCTTATTTTGTGGCAGACCCTAAGCCTTGTTTCATTGTCTTTCTATCTCTCAAGGAAGAAAAACACCTGTAGTGTTTTAAAAGAGTCCTGCCTTGGTGAAGTGCAATGCTAGTGCAGTTGGATTTTTTTTATTTCATATGACAAATAGGCATTAAGAATAGCTCACAATGCAAAAAGCTTTTCAGTCTTCTGTAGCCAACATGTTGCACTTCTGAGATTGTTGCTAGAAAGTATAAGCAGAGAATCTGAGTTGCACAGTCAGCTGATTGATTTCTTGTCAGTTTCTTTCCCTTCTGCATCAGTGAGGATGTTGAAGCAAGCAAGCCTTTGCTGAGAGCCTCTTGGGCTTGCCCAGCAGGCAGTTCTGGAGCTGACCCTCTCCTTTCTGCCTTCCTTTGTAACACAGGACACATGGAACAGAAGCTCTTAACATCTGCATCTCTCCTTGGGTAACCTTCTCAGTCAGCCTTTCTTGAGCTTCAAAGACAGTAAAGTGACTAGGCAACGTCTGAGCCAACGCATCCTAACATAATAAACTCAGATGCTCCAGTGACAATGTTTTCAATCTAAGAAACTCCTCTGTAATCTCTTAAAGCTGAGAGGAGTCCTGAAATAGCATAAAGACACTGCTGGCCTAGGCTTGAAACATCTTAACAAGTACAGAAACTTACAGAAAAGTTTTTCACAGCTTTACTATACTTTTGCAAAATCCATTTATCTTCTTGTAGAATCTTCTGCCATGTTGTGCTGACTTTGGCAAAACTGCAACAACAAAAAACCCATGAGTTATCTCCTAGAAAAGGGAAAAAACTTTTGAGTAAATGTCACAAGTCCCATATAAAAAAACATTTTAGATTGTTTACTTTCCCATTGATATACAATTAAACCAATATACTTACTTTATTAAATCCATCTCACTGAGATGCCTTAAAATGTTTCCTAATATATGCTTCACATCCTTTTGGAAGAGTTCGGCAAGAATGTCTATTCTATCTAATCCCATTTTCTTTCCAATTAGGTTACTAAGATCAACCTTTCCCCTAAAAACAATTCTGTCTACTGCAGCCCAAGACTTGAGGTTTCTTTTACCACTTTTTTTCAGAGTTGAGCAAATCATTTTTTCATAATGGACTACTGGCAACAAGGTCTTCTTTGAAAACTGTGCTTCATTTTGGTTCTTCATGAGACAATGTTTTGGTGTGCCACAGAGATTCCCAGCTAAAGGTATAGTATCCTCGTGTTCTATTGCATCAGTATATTGATTACTTAACAAGGATGAATAACCACTGTCCTCATTAGATTTACTGCTTTCCAGTGCTTCTATTTCATAGATACCTTCATCAAGTCTCTGAGTTACTTGCTTGTTTTCTTTGTTATGTACACGTCTTCCTTCATCCTCAAGATCTGAATTTCCTGTGTCTGCATGGTATGAGTCACTAAGGAGTATTTTCTGATGCTCTTCAGGACAGCTTTTACAAAAGCCTTCCTTGTAATTCAAGGAGCAGGATTCTTCCAGTCTTGTTTTCTCCACAGTAGTTTTCAGTGGTGCAAACCCAGCACGACGAGACGTACAATCGAAATCACGTTTCATTTTGAAAGAGTGGTTGAGGTTTGATTTCATTATTTTGTTGGTATCCTGCAAGAAACGAGGACAGTGTTAAAACACAGCATAAATAGCACCACAAATTAATTTCCTTGTGAAGAACCAATCGTGCCTTCCTTCTGCATTATGAGTTTTAAGTTTTTCTCTAACTCACCCTCTAGTGTCTAAAACACAGACAACTAGTGAAACTAAGGATTTGAACAGCCATACAATAAATCTACGTAAGATCTTCCCAAAATTAGAGTTTTATGATGCATTTAACTGGGGTGAATACACTGACTGGCAGATTTACTTTGTCAGCACTCCACCAGTATAGATTACTCTTAGACACAACAACATCTTCACTTCCTACCTTAAATGTGGTGATAGACTCTGGACACTTGCAGTCCCTGAAAGGGACACCAGTGGCAGAGGGTCCATGAGTGACTGCGGTCTGGTGCAGGGGTACAGACATGTACAGCCAGGCCAGAGCAGCCTGAAGTTTGTATCCAAGGCCAGAGGAAATGCTGCTGATGCTGCCAGGTATCTGGCATTTTTAAAAAGGGAGAAGGAAAAGCTGGAGTGCCTACATGCTTGTGTAAATTACAGTGGACCCTTAAACAATGGTCGAAGTGAAATAAAGATTACCTGAAAGCATGATTTTTAAGAGGGTGGAAGGTTGATAGATATTACAGGGAAACAGAGCTTTTCTTGTCCTGTTTCTTTCCCCTTCCCCCAAAGTGTGGTGCTATCTATATTAACAATTGCGGGGGGATGGGCAAGGGCTGGCGGGGAAAAGGAAGCCATCTCTGTCGTGTAAAATCTAAGGGGAAAAGAATTTTCAACATGCTTTGCAATCCGTAGGAAAAAATAAAGTCCCCCATTTGAGTAGGTATTTTAAGGAATTTAAGCACTTCCAGCCGGTCTGGGGAAAAGTATTAGAAAAACGTGTTTCGTGAACGTTTCAGAGAAAACGTCCTTTCTCCGTTCCTACTTTTGGTGGAACGAGCAAACAGGCTTATAGCTTTGTACAGTGTGAGTCGGGGGTCATGGAAGCCCTCGCTAAGCCGCCGCCGCCTCCTCCCTTTTCCCCCTGCGCGCCAAGAGCGAGCGGTGGAGCTTTTGGGCCGAAACCCCGCGGAATTAGGAAACGTCCCCGCTCCCCGCGTGGCGGGAGGGCCGGCCCCG
>NW_008604644.1:0-21426 GCF_000691845.1 Merops nubicus
TGCAGAACGTCTCCTTCCAGGGGCAGGGCCAGCTGCAGAGCCTCAACCTCAGCGAGGACTCGCTGGGTGTGCTGAGGAATGGCACACCGGCCCAGTTACGCAGCCTGCCCGCCCTCCGGCGCGTCGGCTCCGGCCGCAGCACCTGGATCTGCAACTGCACCATCGAGGACCTGGTGACCTGGCTCAAGGAGAGCGACCAGGTGGAGGGCAGAGAAGCCATCACCTGCGCCTACCCCGACAAGATGTTGGGCAAAGCTTTGAAGACCAACAGCTCGGACCTGAACTGCTCGGAGCCCATAGACCTGCCTTCCCAGCTACAGACTTCATACGTCTTCTTGGGGATAGTATTGGCTCTCATTGGGGCCATTTTCCTCCTCGTTCTGTACTTGAACCGAAAAGGAATCAAAAAGTGGATGCACAACATCAGAGATGCCTGTAGGGATCACATGGAGGGCTACCACTACAGATATGAGATCAATGCAGACCCCAGGTTAACAAACCTCAGCTCCAACTCGGATGTCTGACGAAGCGCCCTGGACGCGGGGCAGCGCACAGTAGCTATGCATGAAAAGTAGACTTGTGCTTTACCCTCGTGCTTGCTTCCCTCTCTCTGGAGAACCCCTAGACATGCTTCTAACTTGACGGGCATATGCCTCCCTGTGATGTCAAGTTCTTTTTTGTTTTGAGACGCTGAGCAGCTGTGCATGGCGTTGGGCTGTATGTAGGAAACAAGCTGCTACTTCTTTTCCTCCTTAACTGCCTGAACTTGTGAGAATTTTTTTTCAAGGTCTCAAAATTAAAAAAAAAAACTATTCTCTCTGATGCTCCAAAGCCATCAGAGTTTGTAAAAAACCTACTGATGCAGACACCATTCAACAAAAGCTGCCTCAACTTTTTGGGAAAAAAATGTTATGTTTCTCTGTGCCAGTTTTGATCATGTATATCCAAATTGTGATGACTACGATTCCATTTCATAGACTACCTTGAGATTTTAAAAAGCAAAGAAACTCCTTTTAACAACTCCTCTGTTGCAAAGAAGGAAATCGAATAGTGAGCATGCACAAACACTTTATAGTTTTACATGTTAGGAAACTTACAATCTCAGTAAGTCTCTTACTATTTTGTAAAGTTATTTTTGATTGCAATTTACACGAAAAGAGAGGGTTTTTATACAAACTGCATCTAAACTCTATCTGAACTGTGAAATTCAATAAACAGTCTTACAAGAACTGTTGTGTTGGAAATTTGCTGTTCCGTGAGAAATGTATGGACATCTAAGAATGTGAATAGCTTTATAGTCTCTGAAGTGATAGGCCTGCAGTATTAATCTGAACAAAGTTTTATACAAATGTGTATCTCAGAGACATAAATGTTTGACAATTTCATGAAATGTGCTCAGAGAATTACAGCAATCAACATTGAGAGCAGTTTCACTTGGCACAAAGCCCCCAGGCTGCTGTCTCGAAACAACTGCAAAATGTTGAGACAGATGCTAGGGTCCACCTTGCTGGGAAGGTACAAGCTGACAGAATTTTCATAAGGTTTTCTCTAGCAAATCAAGAAAAAAAGAAATCAAATTAAAATGTGGAATTTGTAAGCTAAAGAAAGTTTTATCTGAATGGAATTGCTTATTATAAAAACCCCATACTTTCATGTCCTGAACTAAATTAAATACAGCTCCATCGTGTAGTTGGCGAGCTTCGGGCTTGTAAATCGGTGCAGCACTTACTAAGTGCTTACGCTTTCATTTTAAGCTCTTGGTGCTCATGAAGTTCTATAGTGAACTGCATCGAGTAACTTGATGGAACTTTTATCTTAGTGCTTTTAACAGGTGCATTTAAGTATTGTGTGTTACTCATGCTTTTTGCTTGCTTGGGAATGTATTTACTTGTAAATAGATAAAAGCATGCAAAGAAAAACTAAATGCATCGTTTAATATGCAACTCTCATGACATATGGAAAGGTTGGCAAGAACCTTCCAGTGGCCAACAGCAACTAATGCACTATTTCTAATCCATTTATAGATTCTTAATGAAAAAAATACACCAGCTGTAGAAGTGTGATGTGAATTGGTATCTCTCAGTCTATCTGTGGAGCTTTTTCCATGGTATCCGTTACTTGAAGCTCTTGAGCATCTCTAAAATGTTATGAATTACTGGCTAATTCCCTTTGCTTTCAAAAGTGACAGTTTTCTCATAGATGTATGCCTTTGGTAAGAGCTCATAAATATAGAATAGTCCTTAAAGTATCAGAAGGAATATAATCTATTTTGGGCATCACTATTATTCAGATGCATTTTTCTCTCCTTGCAACTTCAGGCAGCAAGTAGCACAAGTTGGTCCAGACTAATTTTCTATTGCTTTAAATTGGCTTTATTTAATAGCAGTAATTTTTTAAAATGTAGTTTCATACGTTTGTCCCCAGAAGTGAAAAAAGAATATTAAGTACAATTTAATGTTTTGATAATTTGTTGTATTTTACAATTAATGTAAGTTAAGTGATAGCCTATTTCTCCTGCTGTAATTTAAATGTATGAGCAATATCTGGTTAACTGCATATGAATTAAGTTTGTGGATTCTTAAAAAGCAGACTGCTGGTCTGAATGTTAGCTGCTGTTATTTTAAGAATAGTGTAAAAGCCCCAATGTGAATAACTATGACTGTGCAACTGTGCAAATGGTTCATACTTGGTACACATAAGATAGTTTATGTAAGAAGCTGGAATTTTCAATAGCTACGCAGCGTGCTTTGTCATATTGGTCGTGTTGGTAATTGGAGATTCTCAGCCTACACTTATTTGTACGGTGCCAAGAGGAGTAGAGCATCATCCTTGCTTTAAGATGCTCCTGTAATATAATAGATAAATTATGTACAAACCAAGCCATTTCTTGGGCAATTTCTTGGTTTTTTTTAACAAATGCTTTAAAGTAACTACAGTCAAAGGCAATTATCTGTGATGTGTTACTGTAACAGCCATGCATTTATAGAGCTGCTGTGTAAAGGTAGGCAACGACTTTCTTCACAGTCTCTCACCAATGGACTGAGTATTTCTGTAGTGAGCAAATGTTAGCTGTTGTACTACACTTATTATTCTAAAGATTATGATTATTATTTTTGTATCATAGAAAGTCAATGTAATAGCATTTTATTAGAGACCTGGTGACTGCTACTTTAAAATAATTTTTGCCACTTGCTTACATGTGTATTTATTAGGATGTAACAGGCAGCATGTGTCAGTGTCGTGTTGGGTAACGATCTCCTACAGTGTTTGACCAACAGTGAATGCTTTGGTGTTTTGTACAATGCATTATTTATCTTGAATCCCCTTCCGTAAACAGTGCTTGAAATTTGTTTTCCTTTCCTTTTACAAAATAGTTAACAGTGGTACTCAGAATACAGTTAAAAAGTAGCTCCCAAAGTGCTTCAGAACTTGTTTAAAAACCACACATCTAAAATAGCATTAGTTTAAGGGTTCTTCTGAAGCATGTTTTATAATCTTACTCTGATTTGACACCTGAAATTCCAGTTGATTACTATTTTCAGAGCAGCTTAATTAGCAAGGCTGTTTTATTCATTCATTCTTCAATAAAACACGTGCAGTACTAAATGCCTCTAAAATGTATTTTGTATACATAAACCCCCGAAGTTCAGCATGACACAGTCATTACTGATGTTTCAGAAAACATCTGAAGTAGTAGCGAAATCTTCAGGGAAGGCTGCGCAGCTACTAGGCAGAAAGGATGGTTTGTTGTCCAAGGTTCAACTGCTTTCTTAAGGCTGGTTTTATTTATAATAAGCTTATCATTTTCCTAGAAGAACAGCACAAGGAATTGACATCGTTTTAGTATGTTTTCCTAAAGTACTTTGGATAAGTGCTGCTGCCAGGTAGGAAACAAAAAATTCCCCAAATCTTTCTCTGTCCAAGGTAGCTTTTATATTAGGTCATCCAGCATTTTTTTTTTTTTTTTAATTTCGACAAGCCATAATATTACTGGTAATTTTGACATCCAGAAAGTGTTTGGAAGTTTTGCACGACTGCTTCAAGTCCTTTCATTCAGGATAATTTACCTTTTAAGCACTGGTGACAATCCCCAGTGACTTGCCAACTAGCGAGGCAGTCTGTTCAGGCCCCTGTTCAGTTGTTTATCGAGATGTCACTGAAGACAAGCAGGGCAAAATATTCAAAATATGGCTGCACTAGGATCCCAACTCTCATTATTCTACCAGCATTTTCCCTGTGCTATACTCTGCTCTTTATGCATCTGCATAATTTCTTCTTCGCCTCATTTTCTCAAGAAATCCATTAAAAGAAGTATGAATCTGCATAGGTAGAGAGATCAAGTCTGACTGCACCTATATTTTGAGGTGTAGCATTTTCATTTCCCTTTAAGCCTGAATGTGAAAAAGAGCTTTTGTCAAAGTGGACAGAATGAAAATTTGATACACGCTTTTTCTTTCTCTTCAGCAGCTGAATGTTCAAGAAGAACCATTCATTCTCAGCATATGATGAAGGAAAATAGCGTTTGGTAAGAAAAATATTTTGGTTTCAAGCTTCCGAATTATATTTATGAGAGAAGGGTGAAGTTTATAAAGGAAACTGAGCTAACCCTTTGAAACGGGTGAGCGATGGAACAATTGCTGATTGATTCTGTCTGTGGAGTTCTGGTTGTGTTCTGTGGATACGGCTCTAATTTCTCCCTGATGCTATAAATAGAAACACTTTGCTAACAAGTGGAGTCATGTTCTATAATACTTGTAATGCAGGTGTTTCCAGTGTGAGATTTTTGTGGGATATAATAGAAGACTGAGTTTAATTCAGTGCCTGCTGATTTAATACTGAGTAGATCAGGCCCATAACCTAATGGTCCATTTTTGTAAATGTGCTGCTTTTGCTAGTTGCAAGACCTCAGCTTGGATTCAGTGGAAGCCCACTAAGAAAGAGAGAAACCAGTCCGTTTGGGCAACATTTATTAGATTTTTCACACATGCATAGAAAAGGGATACAAAAACATGTGGGTTTGGAGGTTCATCTGCTGCTGCAGGAGTAAGTGTTCTCTGCAAGTGTCCTGAGTCAATACAGCAGCAGCCGAAAAGTGGTGCTTTGTGCCAATGCAATAAACATAACAGTACTCCTCCCTCATCTTGAAAAAAAAAGACCACCAAGCTTTCAGAAGCAGGCATACAGCTTTGCAGTAAAAGTATGTCCTTAAAAAGGGCTTTTGCTTTTTCAACGGTGTTACAATTCATGCGTCATCCCCTCCTTGGGAAACCTTGCCATGCCAGAAGTCATCTGTCGCGTAGGCAGAGCTTCAAGTTTGGCCTTGCATTCCCTGCGTTAGCCTAAATAGAAAAAGGGGAATTATTAAGAAAATTAAAATGGTAGTTTAGACAGTGTATTCGTGTTGCAGTTAATAATTTAATACTTGCAATTATTTTTTTCAAAGTGTTCACTAGATAGCTTTTCCTTTCTGATGACAGACTTACAGAATAACAGATTTGTGTTTTCTAGTAATTATGCATAAAAGCATCTGAATAAATTTGCAATGTTGAGTATATACAGTGATGAAAATGTTATGAATCTTGTGTTCTAGAATGTTTCATTATTCTATGAATTTTAGATGTGCAAGAAGCTGCTGTAACTTTTTCAGATTGAAGCTTTGTTTCTTAATTAAAAACTATTCTTGAGGAAAAACGCAATAAAATATTTATGAGATTGCTTTTAAATGTTATACGTTCACTCTGTTGATTTTATTCCTGTGAATCCTTACAGATAGTGAGGTCTTTGCTAAAAGCATAGTGTTCTTTTTAGCTCAAACTAATGATTCTTTTGTGAATTTGCACATAGAATGGTGAAAAAGCAACTTCTATCTAGACAGCTTGTTTAATTTATTTAGAAAGGTACTAGGTCAGTGCATATAAGAGATTGTGTTTTAATCATTCTTATTTTGGACACTAGTTGATAGTTTTGGACTTGTAATGTACATAGTATTGATTTTCAAGTTAGGTGCCAGTTCTAAGGTTAAAGGTGGTGGATTTTCAGTTCTTTAATGACCAGATCAAACAGTGTGTAAAGTTTTCAAATATATATTGATGTAGTGAAATATAGAGACACGGTTATTACTGATGGTGTAAAATTTCTCACTGTGAGGGACCTATTGAAGAAAAGTACTGCTGAAACAGAACCATCAACTGCAGGGGGAAAAAAATAAATAAAAAAATTCTGATGGCAAACTTTTATTTTTCCTACTTTTTAAATGCAAATATTTAGGTTGGAAAGTCAAAGGGAAGGATAATATTTCATCTTGTCGAAGACAGCTAGTGCAGACATCTGAAATCGTAATAGAATGGAGTGATTTTTTGGGGCTATCCTAGGAGTATAGCCAATAACTTGTTTAGTCTCCTGTCTAAGATGATTGCTATTACCAGGTTTTTCACATTCTTAGGACATCTAACAGAGAAGGACATATGACAGATTGATCTGTCCTAGATTTTATCTTAGGAGTGATCTGTTTTAGTATCTGTCCACAGTGTATTTCACATACTCCCATTTGTTCTAGTAGAAATTTTATCTGTGGCCTAGCCCAGGGTAGCTTTACGTGAAATCATGGGCATTTATGCAACAAAGGACTAATTTGTCATATTGACATTACCAAATGTCAAATAAATATTTTAACAGAATGTGGTGTATACTTTGTGCTGCAAATACAAAAGCATCAAGTAGCAGTAATAAAATATTAAAATAAGAAAAAATACCTTTTGTTGTGAGAACGATGTAAGCAGTTGTGAACTGACACCGCTTTGGGGCATCTGAGTAATTTAAGCCTATTTTGACAAAGGAAAAAAAAAAGTAGTTATTGCATTGACATTTTTCCTCTTCAGGTAAGTGTCTTCATTCATTCTCCTTAACGGGTCATGAACAAACGGTAACCAAATCCTGCAGATAGTTATAGACTTGAATCCATTTAGGTCAGTAGCTTTACCCCAGTACTTTTGTTTCCCTGTTTTCAGAGGGGGGTGCTTTTGTTAGCCTCGAGGGGATAAGAAATTGCTCGTAAACATCAGAAACAATATTTTTCCTTTTATATGTTTATTTATGCATTTTGCTCACACAGACACAGACATGTATATAGAGAGATTTAAGGTACATGTAGGAGATTGAAGAGTAGAGTCGAGGCACACCAGTCTCTCCCGTACATTCTGTTGGCTAACCTATTCTTTCCCACAAATTGGAAAGGGGACCTAAGTGCCTAACAGATTGCTGAACACCTAGTTTAGCCATTAGCAGCAAGTTAACACAAGTTGGTGCTGAGTGGCCAAGATTTTCCAAAGTGGCCAGAATTTGGGGTTCTGCTTTCAAAGTAGCTTAAAGGGGCTTCATTTTCAAAAATTTTTGGACACCTTGTGGAAAATTACACAGGTTTTCTTTTAAGGTGAATTTAGCTAATTGTGGAAAAAAACAGTTTTCAGTGTGAAAAGTCATGTGTCTGGTATATACTTGACAGACTATATAAACACTTGTAAAAGCTTTTGAAATTCCCCACTGTGTCATTTCTCAGATTCACTGACATCTCTGTAACACCATATATGCAGACTATCCTTCCTTTTCTCCAGCTCACTTATTTAATCATCCCTAATCTCTACAAAAGGTCTACAATAGGTCTACAATAACCTCTGTGTTGTGACCAGGCTTGATTACTTCAATTGGTAAGCAAAGGTAGAATTCCCATGAAACAAATCATGAATAAAATCAAATCTTGAATGTTTATAACTAAGCAGATGAATTAATAAGTTTATATCTGTTTTTATACTTTCATTCAGGTTTTCACTTTTCCTGTTTTTCCCTTGCTGTTTAGTTTTTCAGCATACCAGAAAGCTTCTGTGATAGTCCAGAGGAACTCTCTGATTCCAATTTCCAGTAACGAAAAAGGAGATCTCACTTTGAGACGATAGACTAGAAAAAAAACTGGCAGAAACAGTGCTCGAACATTTCTGAGAGAATAGTAAAATGTCACTAAAAATGGCTCTGCTAACATATTCTTCATTTGTCAGAAACGCTACATACGCAGGAAGAACTGGAATGCTGAATTTGTGATACTGATATATACATATATATATATATATATATGCTGTTTAATGAGACCAGGAGTTTTCTATTACAATAGCATATAGTACCTCTGCCCTGATTTCTCCCCCCTCCATCCCTGCACACATTCCAATATGCTTGAAGAGGACTCAGATGAGTTTAGGACATGCCTTCAGCAGATTGTGGTAATTTGTTTCGATTATTAATCATATGTGAAGGCCCTTACTTTTGAGCACATGAAGAAATACATTCTAGTAGTTGTAATTTTTAACATAGAAACAAACTAGCTGGCATATGCCTGGTTTCATAACTTATCTGTAAATACAAAGAAATGCTCTGAATTTGAATTTGCAAGGAACAGATGTTTTCCAACAATCTTGAGTGTAAATTCAGCAGGTTTTCCTATTTAATCTAGGAAATGATGACACTGAAATCTATTGCAAGCAGAGGAATGATTCGTTCTTCGTCGTAGTCATGCAGGCTATGTCTTTTCCATGAAGCAGTACAAGGTGTTTTATCTCTTAGGTTTCCAGGGAGACAGTCACAATCCAGTAGGGGTTACTGTTGTTCTTAATAAAGCTCTCTAGATTTTGTAGTTTTAGCAATTTTTCAGATCAAAATCACAGAGATAGCAGATAGGATTTGATAAATGACAGTGAGTAACATGAATTGATGTGACCTATTTCAAACACACATAGATGATGCTGTAGTGTACTGACTAGGTACTGTTGCTTTCACCAGCCAGAATCATTGTTTTGAATGGCAGGAGAAGGCTCAAAACTGAGTATTAAGTCTCTTTGGAGAGTCAGACAAACTGTTCTTATAATTTAGAGATTGATACAGAATATGGGATATCCAAAAGGTTTTGGATATAGGTGTGAAGCACTACCTCCATCCACCACAACAATTCTAGGCTTGTTCATACACAAGTTGTTTAATAGCTCACAGGAAACCGTGTATCTCCTCTGTGATTTAGAAAGAAAACCGGAGCAAATACTAACTGGTTAATGTAAATCAAATTAAGAATCAAAAATCTTATCTCTCAAAATAATAATAGATACTGACCTCACTTAAAAGAATCCAAGAAATTTTGATCACGGAAATATGTTTCTTCATATATTCTTCATATGTTTCTTCATCTATTTCATCATTACTTTCAATACTGTTATTATGCATTAGACACTTTGAACACAGAAATTTGCAAAGGGAGTGTTCAGTGCAAAGAGACCAATGAATAGTAGAGAAATGCTGCTGAGGACCCTCCCAATCTAATTTTCCACTATTCTGCAATGCAAAGGGTAGAAGTAGAAAAGGGAAGATCTTTGATGGAATAAACTGTTTAGGAAAGAAATGTGGTAGAGTCAAAAATCTCCTGTCACGTCAGTCCTCCTTGCCCTCATGGAAGAACGATGTGGCAATGCTGAAGTGAAGCTTATAGAGGAAGGTATGGGTTTTTTCAGAAGTTTCATCTTATTTAGGTTTATTTGGGATTTTGCATTTTTGGAGCCACAGTTAATTCATCCATCAACATTCAATCTAGGTCACCAGAAAATATCAGTGCTAGAAAGTGCTATACATTTTCTTCCCATAATTTTTGCACTACATTCTGTGCCTTCCAGTAACGCATGAAGCACTTTTCTCTCCTTCCCTCTCAAGGGTAGTGTGTACATTGGCTGAGGGATACAGTTTATGCACCATCTTGCCTTATGTTTCTGAGAGGAGTCATAAGCAAGGTAAAGCATCTTGTACTTAAAGCAGAAGGTTGATTAGCTGTGTGTTATTTTCTAATTCCCGAATGAACAAGTTCCTTTGGAAAGCCTGCTGCACGGAGAAAGTTTTGTCTCCTGTGCAAAAAGGCTTTTATCTGCTTCAGGAGAAAATGTTATGTACATTATTCTCCTCTTTAGTCTTAGATGTTCATCTTTCCAAAGGAATCTAATCTTAAAATTATAGAAGGAATTATATATATCTCTCTTAAAATTTTCTTTTGCATCAGGAAGTAGAATATAAGCTGTGCATAAATACGGAAGCATGATGAAATCCACAGGAAAAATAATGTTTAGACACAGTGAAAAAATAAGGAGTAAAGATCCTACCAATTAAGTAAGTTTTCAAATTACATCACAGTAAATAAACTCCCTCCATAAGCATCCTGCTTAAGGTTATACCATTGCAGACATCCCCACTGCTCCTGGTAACAGGAGCAACACCCCAAGCAGAAATCCCAGTGTTAAGATCTGGTCAGCTCTCAGGGCAAAGTGTTTCAACAGCAGAATGAGGTTTCCACTTCTGTATTGGCTCCGTTCTGTGAGTTTGCTACTGTATTGATTTTTGCAAGAGGCCAGACGATATGCAAAGTTCTCAAATGTGGGTGCACATGTGCATGTGGGTGTCTCTCCTCTCCTCTCCTCTCCTCTCCTCTCCTCTCCTCTCCTCTCCTCTCCTCATCTCAAGGTGAAGAAGACAAGAACTCTCTAACCTCAAACTGCCAGTCAGCTGCATCTCTGCCTCATTTCATTGCAGGCACAGTTGTATTGCACACAGAGGGTTTATTCCTGACTGTAATTTCAGTTTATCGAGGCAGACGGTACTGCTGTAGCCTGTGTTACCTTGACTGAGCAGTGTCCCACCCTCCAGCTAAAGGATGTGAATTTCATCCTTTTACGTTCCTGGACACACAATATTTGCACCTCAGGGTTGGTTTTAATGCCTTTTCTGCATCAACCAAAATTTAGCATGTGCTGCTCTGAGCTTTGCATTTAAGTGTGTGAGGAATATGAGGTAAACTGGAGATGTGCACACAATTTAGTCATCTTGAGAACTGCTCTCACTACCTTTAAAAGACAAGAGGAAACATCCCTGTATCCTTTTGTTCTTCACAGCTTTACTTCATAATGACACAAATAAATAAAATTAATCGTATGCATTTAAAATTTGCATATGCACATGTTGTGTGTATATATACACACATGCATATTTTTATAACACTTTTAAATTTTTACAGATTTTATATATATATGGAAATGCATGCTCCCTTTATACAGGTGGGGTTAGTCCTTGCTAGAAATTAGTATTTCAGTTTTATCTCATGTGCAGGCTTTTACTGGTAATGCTAATTAAAAGCTGTTTATATTCTGGTCACTGTTTGTTTTTTTAAGATAAAAGAAATGGAGCCTAATATTTTAGAACTAATTATTGCAGTAAAGTTTTGCAATAAACATTTTTGATAACAGGAATGATAGCACACATTAGCGTGGCAAATTTTAGCATCCATTAAGTCTTGTGAGTAACTTTAGAATTCATAACTTGTAAAACAGTCAGAGAGAAGCCTATCCTGGGTGAACAGTTTAGCACAAAATGCTCCCTTGCCTTCACTTTGGTTTTATTGCTTCTTCAGCACGAGGATGCTGCCAATATTTTGACACTTTTTTTTTTTGTCCTTAAAATCTGTGTAACTGTCTCTGACAGTATACCTTCAGAGAAAATGAGCAAGGGACTGGGGTATTCTTAAATTTTCTTGTCAGAAGACTGACAGGGTAATTACCAAGAGACAATACAGTTTGGCTACAGGAGAGTGCGTGTTGGTGTTTTGTGAGAGGGTGTCTGTATGTTTAGTGCATTGTTCAGGTGTCCTGTCCTGCTTCTGTAACATGAAAGGGTCTCCATCTTCAAATGCAGTGGGGGAGCAATGGCACCTCTGTGAAAGGTGCCTTAAGACCAGGTGTTGCTTTTGTTCTGGATTGCTGTCCTGGTTTGAGTTAGAACAGAACTCATTCTGTTCAGTGATTTTACTTTTCAGATCAGCGTCTTCTAATTAGCTTCACTTCATGAGGTTAGCGGCAGATTCTCTCAGACAGTGTCTGCTTCTAGCAGCGGTAACTCTGAATGTTTATAGTTACCACCAAGGACTGGTATGCAGAAAGGCTCTTGCTTATACTTGCTCCTATGGAGACCAAGGTCACTGCTAAATCTTGTGTACCACGTTGGGTGTACAGTAAGTAAGAGGTCGAACCTGCAGGGAGGAGCAGACGGGACAGGTGACACTAAACTGACCAACAAAGTGTTCCACCCCATATATGTCATATTCAGCATAAACCTGAGGGATTATGAGGGTCAAGCTCTCTTCTTCAATGGCCAGCATCTGAGAAGGACTCTGTCCATTCTCCTTTAAATCCACATCCAGACATTCCTGAATCTAGTTCCAGAATCCAGCTCCTAAATCTGGCTCCCATCTGCTCCTGAGTCCAGCCTGGGACTTTCCCAGTGCCAGCTCCACAGCATCAGTGGCGACAGTGATGTAATTGTCATCAGGGGAGTTGGGTTTGATATTGGTTTTTTTACATATTTGTATTTATTTCATTTTATTGTTATTATTTTCATTAAAGCTGTTTTAGTTTTCCAATCCATAAGTGTCTCTCCCTTATTCCCCTTCTCTTTCCCCCGGGGAAGGGAGAGGGTGTCATGGTTACAGGGGCTGGGACCAGTTTATCCTTATGTGGGTAGAACCAAAAACTGTGTATTCTATACTCTCTATGTCAGTGCTCGTGGGCTGTTAAGAAAATCATGGGTAGCAGCTGCCCAGGACAGACCTCACACCCCAGGCTATAACAGATAAGGAAAGAGGTTCAAGGTCAGGGGAGATGTTAACACCTTCCCACCCAGCAGGAGGAGTCCTCCCTGTTAATGGGCCCATCCATGCCTCGCCCCATGACTCATACAGAACTCCCCCCAGGAGCTATTTCTGTTTAATGGACCATCAAGGACCCACTGCATGACTCATAGACTGATATCAACCCATTGTGAGATGCTCCACCCAGGGGGAGGAGCCAAGTGCTCCCACCTGGATATAAACTGGGGTTCAGTACAGCACAGGGGGCCTTACCCACTGGATTTCCAGAGGACAAGAGCTACCAGATCTTTTCTACGAGACCACTGTTTCATCTGGACTGCTACCACCACCCTAACTACAGAGTATCAGGTTGTATTCTGACTCTGTCTGTGGTTTTCCTTTGTATTATTGCTTTTATTTTATTTTTTTCTTATTAAATTGTATTTCTGACTTGGAGTCTCTCACTGGTTTGTTTTCAAACCATTACAGAGGGGTTAATAGAGAGCATCATTTGTCTAGTAGCCGGCTCATCCCTAACTCTTGAGAACTACCTGTTGCTGGGCTGTAGAGGAGAGAGGCCTCACAACTCTCAGGAGCCACTGGGGTGAAAGAGGCTCTGTCAGACATCATGACATCGTGTAATGGCTCTTTGACCTTCCTGCACCTGGGGCCATGGCATCCTCTGTGGGCTGGCAAAGAACAATTTTGGATGTGTGAGAGTCTGTCTTCACTGCCCGTGGTCCTTTTGTTGCCAGTTATCCTGACCACTTTGTGGTTGTTTTGTACAGACAAAGTGACATAAACCAGACTGATTACAGAGGAGGACTAGAGCTCCATCCTTTTTCTAATATCACAAAAATGCCTGACCCATGGTGTGACCTGGGGCACTCCCAATAAGGGAAACAGGGAATTTCCTTGAGCCTTGGGGATAAATCATTCTTGGCAGAGATAATTTAGATTTTCTCAGGGAGGCAGGGCTCTAGCAGTGACAAGGAAAATGTTCTACAGTGTAATTTTTACTAGGCACTCGTGGGAGCTCCCTTTAGCCCATCAGTTGCCAGTTTCCTGGTAGTACAAAGTAGTAACACATAGGACTAGCTTTGAAAAAGGGAGGAAAAAAGCAAGATACTTACTCTGATTTTCTTTGCAACTTTGTTTTTACTAGTGGATACTACAAAGTGGAACTTGTTCATACTAATGAGTTTGTGGAGGTCAGATGGTAAATTTATGACTCAACAATAAAGTATTGTGAAGTAGAAATAGGTAGATGTTCTACATACGTTAGGAACAATGCTTTTTAGAAGCATGCTGTCATCTTCTATTTTGAACTTTTTGGAGCAGGGAATAGCTTTGTTCTGTATTTCCACGTTGCTTGGCACATTGTGTTGCTCGTCTCTTTCAGGAGCATGCAAATGGTACTGCAAAATGAATACTGGTAGTGCTGTGCAGGCTGATGCACTGCACTTTCTTTGTTAGGTCCCAAATAACATGTATTGCTTTAACAATGGCGGTGCTTTTGGAATAGCGTAACAAATCCCTCAAACACCTGAGCCTCCTCCTTCAATGCTTAACATGGAGAGTAAATAGCACCTTCTAGGCACAAAGAACTCGAAGTTGTAATAGGGCTCTGCCAAGAAAGAGATTTTTAAATGCGATAAGTTGAGACAGGCCTAAGAATTCTTCAGACGGCTAAATACTGCATGCTAAAATGGGGGAAAAACCTCAAGTTTAACACAGAGAGATACCTGAGTTGTTGTTAAATGCAATGTTTTGTGTAGGAGAAGTCTAGCTGTGACAATACAGAACTCTATGCAAGAGAATTTTCTCTGCTAAAGAGGCTGCCTCTCAAGAGCAACAACAACAAAAAGATACCTTCTGTTTCGCTGTAACAATCCTACAAGAATATATTAAAAAGCTAATACAGGACAGAACTCTTGTACAAAAATCATTTTAAAAGCAAATCTTATTTAGTGACCGAGAATGAGATTGTGAAAAGACAGCGGTGAAGAACAATGAAAGCATCCTGGGTGCTTTAGATTGTACCAGACGTATGCTTTCTGCTGGAACTCATGAGCCTTTGAATATCATTGGCCCCTGCCCAAGGCTCCTTGTCACATTCCAGCCCAGCCGTGCCATCTTTCCTGGGGACAGTCAGGTGTGCCCGGTCCCTCAGCCATCGCAGCACCTGTGCTCATAGCAAACTCCCTGAGGAGGAGGACAACAGTGAAGCAGCTCGTGAGCTTTCTTTTAATAAATAAATCGATAAAAAGATCGATGCAGGAGATGTTGCAGAAACCTCTGAGGGATGCTCTGGCCCAGTAAGTCTTAAAGGCTGTGACTGGTTTGCTTTGAAGTATTTGTATCAAAGTAACATAAACGCTGTACTACTTCTCTTTCATTTATTTTCTTTCACGTGCTTCCAAATGTGCTAATTTTATGCAAAGATGTCTGTTAGCTGTAACAAATATTTATCCTCTACAGGAGCTGAGCTCTTTTGAGTAAACAACAGCACTTGTAAGCAGGCATTTGAGAGAGCCAGGTGTGCAGCTGCTCCCTTCCCCCCTTTTTTTTCCTAGCTGTCCACCTTACATTACCCTCCTCAAAAAGCTGAACTTCCCAAGGTCTTGTGCTGCATATAGGCTTTGGTGGGAGCTGTGCATGAAGTACCTGAAGGTAGCTGAGAGCTCAGAAAGGTATATCAAGAACTTAAAGCAGGTGATTTCTCTGAGCAAATTATTCGTATTCCTGGCCAGCAAAATAAGCTTGTCTTGAGCTTCAGAACAACACAAGCACAAAGTTATGCGTTGGTTTTACAAGTGAAAGAGCCTTAACGCGCAGCATCAGGAGCTGGAGGAGGGTAGAGGCTTGCTTTTCCCAAGCTTTTTGTTTTGTGTCTTCTAAATTTTGGATCCACTCCAAAGGAAAACAACTAGAAATGCTTTCTCTGGACACTGCGCCTTGATTATCTTAAAATAGCTCAAGTGCATTCTGCTTATGATATGTCACATCAGTGATACTTTTTAATTTGTGAGGGGGAAGTAAGGCTTGGAGAGAGCAGGTGATTCACTTTCATTGCTTTCTGTTCTATGAGAGCAGATTCTAATTTGTCTCTTAATTCTTCTGACTCATCACTAGAGAAGATGTTTAATACAATGAGCTGCTAAACAAATTGTTAGTATTTTCTTAATAAAATGAGATTAGTTTACTCCTCTAATAGTGTGATTTATGTCAGATTTTTAGACTTTCATATCATCCAAAGGCCCCAGTAAATCCTAAGGCTCATCTTTCACTACAGCTAAACAGCCTTAAAAATTTTATCATCAAGGTAAATATGATTTGCTTATCAAATTAAGACACAAATTTGCTTTCCATATATGTGTTTCAAATTTATATGTTGAATATATATGTATACGTACACACACACCACCTTAGGAAAGACTGAAATAATTCCACAATATTGTGACTTGGAGGCCAACTAGTACAGTTTGAGGATTGTTTTACCTGTTGGCTTGGGAAGAAGGCATACTTAAACTCAAGAAACTATGAGCCTCTGCTTGCCAAGTTGTTGTCTTGGAAAATTCATCCTTGTTACTCAAGTCTTGCCCCAGGTTTGCTCTGTTTTGGGGGCGGGGGGCGTTTTTTTGTTCCATCTTTTGGAGGAAGAGGCTGATCACTTAAGTGGGAGGGCTGTGCCATGGGATTTTTAGAGCAGAAGCAAAGAGAGGAATGGCTGAAGAATGCGCACAGTTTTTCAGGGGCACAAAGACATCAGATTCCTAAATGCCTGAAGCCAAATGGCTTTGCCTGGTTCACATGCTGATCTGCCAGTTAAAACCATGAAGTAGGTAGTGGTTGGATTGTGATGGTGCTTAACCAGAGGCTGGGTCCATGTGTCTTCTGTGGCTTGGAAAGACATGATTTGTTGTTCTGAAGACTGTCTTCAGGTAACAATTTCTCTTCTGCCTCATGCAGAGAGGAAAGTGCTTGGGTCAGTCCAACAGCTCCATAAGCTGCCCCATCATACATTCAGCAGAGTGTGGATTTTGATATTGGGAAGTCTTCACTGAGGACTGTCCTAGAGTTCCCGTAGCCCATATGTGTACTTTATTGCTCTGCACTGTCAAAGCAACCTCTCAGGGTGTTCCCAGAGCAGAAGTCTAGAACAAATAGCAGTTTCAATTTCAAAAGACTGTAGAAAAACCTTTCTTAAAGTGGTGAAATAGATGATGGACAGAAGCCATCATTTCACTTTCTTCTGGGCATACCACCCTATGGAAAAAAATGATTTTATGAGTAGTAGCACAGAGGCCATTAAAAAGCCATGCCCACCTAATCAGTATAGTTTTCAGTATAGTTATTTAGTAACACCTCAAGTTGTCCTTCATGAAAATGACCACACCAGTTCCAGGTTGTTTGTTTCATCCAATGAAAAGATGTTCTTACAAAGCTGTGTGAAACAGCACTTCATGCTATAAAATACACTTCATGTTTCATTAGAGTGTATTCTCATTCAGTTTTTCACTAGCAGTATTTGCAAAGTGCTTATTAAATGGAACTCTAAAAGCTGTATTTTTATTTATATAAACACAAAAACGTTACTCGTCTATATGCATTTTTTTTTTTTTTGGTACAAGAATTATTCATTAAACCAAACCTTATTAAAGAAATGATATTGTGAAATGCAGTAAATTTCTCCATCCTTCTTCATCAACAAGAGTTTTGTGTAGTCTGGTGACCTTAACCTGTTTACATGTCAGAACTCAGTGTTTATTGTAGTAATACAACCCAATATGTAGTTCCACAACTCCTTTTAAACTCCTGCATAATTAGCTTCCATGAATTAGTTCGTGAATTGGCTACCATTAATACCTCACCTCTAGTTACAGAGGTCACCTTCAAATGCAGACAGAGGAGTTTCCAAGCAGTAATTCTAAGACATGGGAACTGTCCTCAGTAATAGCTGTAGATGTTAACTCTGAAACTTAACAAAGACTATTAAAATTTGAACAGTAATATCAAATTACTTTTTACCTATCACCTTCAGAGCAGTGAAAGTTCTCCCTACCATGACCACAGCTGTAGCCGGGATATATTCAAAACCATTCAGTTCCTTACTGACTGCCACAAGTTGCAAATATCATGGCAAAAATCTGTGCCAGCCCTCTATCAATGTTTTTTTTTGAGAATAAAAATATTGGCACAGAGTCTAACATGGCAAAAGTGAGGGGGAATGGGATTTAGAGGCTGTGTTGAACAGTTAGATCTCACATTGGGTGGAGAGCTGCCTATTGGGATCACATGGAGTCAGGCAAGCACAGCCCTGGGTTTTCCAGGGGGAACTGTTAGGCTGACACAGGAGAGGAGTCCTCTGCTGTGTACACTTGCATTTGAGTGGCAGGCATCACGCATACACTCAGTACACTCCCTCAGAGTTCTCTTTTTCATCAAGAAAGAGCTGTGGTGTCAGTCCTGTTGTAGACAGTGGTAGAACATTAGTAAGGAAAAAAAGTGAAGTTTTAATTTTTTTTTTTTTTCCCAGTACCTGACAAATGCATAATGTGCTTGGCCATTTTGGTGTGAAGCTACTAGGCATTTTATATCTGTAAAGAGAAAGTGAAAGACAGATCTTCAGGGAGAAGACAATGTTCTCTAGTTTGTAAAATGTTTTCTTTTTAAAATGCAATAGCCACAGAAAAAGGCCCTTTAGATGGAAATAGGAGTTCTCTGTAAAGACTCTTCATGTTGGTCAACAGTGACAAGATGTAAAACAAATACCAGTGACAGAAAGATCACAATTTGCAAATATAATAGTCTCTAAGAGAGGTGTTCCTACAGCCAGAGGCATTACCTTGCCACTCATTACTGAGTGGTTAGTGTAAGGGATGTTATGTCCTGCAGACAGTAAATGCAGAAGCAGGTAACTAACCTACAGCACTTCGAGGGTTGAGCACTGAAGACTTGGCCTCCTGCGGAAACAGCATAATACCCTGAGATGCCCTATAAAACATTTATAACCTCCCTTTTAAAGGGCTTCCAGAGGAGAAGGTTCAGTTTTTCCATTTTGTTGCAGAATGCTTCGCTGGAAGAAATACAGTGTGAAGAAAGGGGCAAGAAGAGTAAGTCAGCAGTAATTATTATGCTTTAGGGCTTTTTGCTAGCAACTTTCTTGGTCATTTCTGCAGACGAAAATATTTCAAAGCAATAAAATATGTAGACACAGTTATTCACATGCAAAACAGATAAAGAAGATATATTGTTAAAAATCTTAAAACTTCATCACCTGCAGTTGTCTGTGAGTTTCAAACTAAGTATTGCAATAACCAGACAGGCAAAGCCTTGTGTTTCAAGTGTAGAGCCTCGTGACATACAAACAAGCAGTTAGAACACCTGATATACCTTTGTAGCCATGAAAAGATCTGTTCTCATTTATTTTCCAATAAAATCTGTATTTAAACAGTTATATAACATATACAGTGCATGAATTTCCTCACTTGGTACAGAAATCTGTGACACATGACAGGATGTCTACTTTACATAATTCTGCTAGGAAAAGTTAATCAAATCTAGTAACATAGTGTAAAAGTAAGAAAAAGCCCAATAGGAAACACATTTTCATCTGGTTCTACCTCTTAATCCAGCATCCCATGCAGCGAGTTTCATCTCCCATCCTGATTTATGCTGAGTTTTACCATCTGAAGACACGTGTTTAAAATTAATAGTTTTAAAAGAGAAATCTCATTTTAATTACATTTTAATCCACCCCCAGAGATGCTGCATTTTATTGATTTCATTAGCCCATGGATATTTCTCTTGTTTACTCACAAAGGCAAATTGTGGAGCATCATCAGGCAATTGCAGTTATGCAAGTCAAATACATGGGCACATACACTGAACAGAGCAGAAAACAAAAGTCCTTCCTTTGCCTCCAGCCTGAACTCCGTCTTTCTAAGAAGTTTTCATTGCTTTGAGGCACGTTTGCACATCCTACCTCCACAGGGAGGAGAAGGGTCACAACAAGGAGATGTTCTAACTGCCTCTTGTCTCTGTTTCATACCAGAAATAATTTTTAATGAGCAAGTTCCTTCTTTTCTGGGCAGTCCCCACCATATCACATTGCTCTGAGCCAGAACACCTGGGAGTTTTCAGTAAGGTTGCATGGGTTGCAAGCAGACCAAAAATAGGCCTGCGAAAGATCCCATGATAAATTGCTGGCTGGTGTGAGTCACCTTTGAAACATGAACTGGTGAGCTCCATTATTCTGTTTGCAGCATTTGTATGAGAAAGTTCAGTAAACTTCGCTATAAAATTTATGACCAGTTTGAATGTGTACAAAAGAAGTGAGTTCATGTGTTTCCTGATGCAGATGGTGATGGAAACTAAGAGCATGTAGTACTCCAAGTACAAAAACCCAAACAGCTTTATTTAGTATGACCTGGCACTCTCCCTTGACGCATTTCTAGCAAGGCAGCCACATTGGCCGGTGCACTGCACAGTGAACTGCTTCAGCTTAAAAAAAATAACATAGAAGGTGTTTCTCATAGTCATAAATGCAAACTGATACTAGGTGTTGCTTGGAATTTAAGCCAGAAAAATCTCAACAAAAAGTTGGAAAGATTTCATTCTACTCTGATAATGTAGGCTGAAGAGTGTATCTGGTCTGGGTGAGCTGGTTTTCCTATAGCAGCCCTCCTGGTGCAGAGCTTTTGTGCTGAGAGTTAGAAGGGTGCTGATAACACCCATGTTGTGAGCACCACTGAGCAGTGCTCGCACAGCACCAAGGCTCTTGCTAACATTCCCCCACAGCGGGATGGGGGGGCAGGAGCTTAGGGGGAACATAACCAGAACAGCTGACCCAAACTGACCAAAGGGATATTCCAGACCATATGATGTCAGCACAACTATAAAGCTGGTACAAAGGAGGAGGAGGTGAGAGCTATGCATTTAAGGAGCCCTGCTTCCCAGGAGGGGCCAGACATCGCCTAGGGATGGGAAGTAGAGGGTAAATCTTTGGGTTTTTTCCCTTTGCTTCCACACATGGCCTTGCTTGGCTTTGCTTTCTAATTAAACTACCCTTGTTTATACCCACAAGGGGTTTTGTCCCCATCTTATTTTCCTTTCCCCTTTTGCTCTGCAGAGGAGGGAGAGGAAAGGGGGAGGACAAAGTGGCTTGGTGGGCATCCGATGTTCAGCCAGGGTTAACCTATCACAGTAATTTTTCTTCAAGATCTGTTTTGGAGATGACCATTTTGATAAGCATTCATTTTACAGTCACCAAGAGTACTGGAATATTAACCATATTCTTCCACTTTTTGCTTTTGAGAACTCATAGTAATGAACATAGTAAGGCCTTTATCAACACGTACCTTTTTTTAAAATCACATGTGTAAAAATACTACAATCAGTTTTTGAAATATATATTTAAACATGTAGTTTAGTCCAAATAACATCATCAATGCAAAATGAAATAACTTTTTCAGTATAGCTGATTTATTTTCTGAGTTGAAATAAAGACCCACAGTTCCACATTCACCCTTTTTTGGTCCTTTTAAACCCAGAAATCCACCTTTAATTTCCCCCTACAAGTTTACAGATCCCAGCACAGGGTTAGCTCAGGTGTATAACAGTGAGAATACCCATTTCCAGTCCACAGGAGCCGTACTAACAGTGACACAGAAGACTGACTGGTGCTGATGCAACAGTGGGAGGTCTCCTGTACAGTATTAGTCTCACTCTTT
>NW_008604644.1:21450-28515 GCF_000691845.1 Merops nubicus
CTTTCCATACCACACAGATTAGCCCTTTACCATGGTTTTTCCTTTTACACCCTCAAACACTCTTCTGTACTCATCACAGGAGTGAAGCAAGTGTGCTGCTGGAGTGTAAGGCCCATACATCATATTTCTTGGGAAAAAAAT
Organism: Merops nubicus; assembly: GCF_000691845.1. Taxonomy (NCBI): domain Eukaryota; kingdom Metazoa; phylum Chordata; class Aves; order Coraciiformes; family Meropidae; genus Merops; species Merops nubicus. The sequence goes on from NW_008604644.1 coordinate 21,592, forward strand.
TTTTTAAAAATTAAAAAGAGGAATTTATCTTTCCTGTGAAGTAATGTGTTTTTTATTATAATCTCTTACAACTGTACCAACTCAGTAGTCTTCAAAAACAGGGTAAACCGCCTTTCCTGATGACATTGCTCATTTCCTACCAGTGACAGAAATGCCCAACAAAAGATTTGCTGCAGTGGCTGAGCAGCACATGGTACAGGAAACCTTGATATTGGGCAGTGCTTCTGCTCTCTCTCAGACTAAATAAATGTAGCAGAGACACAAACATTACAGCATTTGTATGAGAAAGTTCAGTAAACTTGGCTATGAAATTTATGACCAGTTTGAATGTGTACAAAAGTATGTTCATGTGTTTCTTACACATGATTTTACCCTACACATGCTTCTAACTGAAGAAATGGAGTTTGGAAACCTTACATCCTTTCTCCAGCATCTCTAGACTTGGATGTAGTCCTGCAGACCCTTTCAATAAAAAGTAGCACAGAAGTATAGGAACTTCAGAGCAGCTTAGGGCATCCCTGGTCTTCACTTGCACTATTTTTTTTGTTGGGTAATGAGTTCCCTTCCACTGTTTACTTTGAATGTATTTCAATATTACAAGAATAAAAAATACCACTTTGCTGGGAATTCAATAATATGGATTAAAAAACTTGATCCTTTTAAGCTTGAAGATATTATTGCAACTTCAATAATTTTCTACAATCTTTAAGTCATTCATATATTAAATTTTAAGGTGGGGACGTTAAAGGAGGGTAAACCTGAGGGAATTCTTCAGGTTGCTCTGGGAATTTGAGAAAGAACATCTGAACTCCTCTGGGAGCCTAATGCTCTGTAATAAATGTAACTGCTGAATTATTCATCAAAAGAGCATATACTTACCTAAATGGTAAGCAACAGCTGAAGAAGTGACCAGGAGACTATTTGCTAGGAAGCCTGGAGAATGATGCTCAGAATTTCATTGTTTGAACTGTCTGAGAAATATACAGCTGCCCTGATTCAATAGCCTTAGGACAATGCACTGAATTCCAAGTGCTTCCCTGCACTCACAGAGGCTATAATCCTCCAGCCTCCATGCTCAGAGATGGGTAACGTGTAGCAAATACCACCCTGTCTCATTTTTTAGCCAGAGTGGCATTTGGAACAAGCAGCCTGCTCCACAATGCCAGGAGGCACTACACCAAGGCAAGGCACAGCTAATGGACCACACTGAGCAGGGCAATGCTTCCCAGCAGGTTCCTCCAAGCCTGCTGCAGATGGCTGGTGTGTGAGCCATCAGCCCAGCAATGCAAGCTCCTGCCAGTTTTCTGACCCATGGTGGCTTGCCAGAGCACCTGCAGGAGGGCAGTGAGTGCCAGGAACCTCCGCTTTGCCCAGAGCTGTTGATGAGTAGGATGTTACCCAAAGGGAAGCAACAGCCTCCAGCCTTGAATCCAGCTCCTTGCTTCTTTTTGCCCTCCTTCAGGCACACTGCAGCTCTTAGAACTGCTACCTACAGAGCTAGGGGCCTGGCTGCTGTGTTAAAGAAAATGTCAAATCCTGAAGGTGATGCCTCTTTCTGCAGATATTGAGAAATGCCTAGAAACATACTGTGGTGCTGAAAATCACTTCAACATTTTAGCTGTGTTTCAAAGATGGGAATAGGAGTACTGGGGCTTGTACTGAAAAGCAGGAAAAGGGAAGAAATGTCAGATAATGGTATCTAGATTAGTTTTCAGAAGGTAGGGCAGAAGTTATTTTTACTTGCTTTGAGGTCACGAGGAGGGATAAAGCCTTGTTTCTAACATCTTAAGAAACAGAAAGGAGAGACCAGAGCAGATGTGCCAAAGAAATTGCAATATCCGTATGAGGAACTGCACACATTGCTGGAGATGTGCATAACTAATCTCTTACAGCAAGTGGTGGGAAAGAATTGACTGGAGGCACCATAGTTATTATTATTCTCTTTCTAGAAGGTAATTGCTTATAGTACCAGAAGAAATGTATCACAGGAAGTAACAGTGAAAAGCTGTTTAGTTGTCTGAATAGTTATTCTAATAATACACAACCTTAGGTAGACTATTCCGAGAATCTAGTAAAACTGCCTCTAAATTGCCCATTGGCAGTCAAAAATGAAGATGCAATTTCTGCTCCACCTCTACCCATCTTTTCTCAGTGGTTTTACCTGCCTTTCTATGCAGGCAATCCATTGAGAAGGCAGGTGGGAGCTAATACTTCTTCAATCACTTGTGGCATCTTTGTTATCTACTGGCTATTCTACACTTCCCACCATACCAACAGAGACAGACACCTTCAGAGGGCAGCTCTGAGTAACTGAACTATTGGTCTCTGTGGCTGCATCTCTACTGCTAAAGACTTCTGTCCAAGAGAGCAAGGCTTTTTCTCAGGCCACACCAGGGAATGGGGTGGCTGGCTCCTCCTAGAGAAGACAGACCATACCCACGCTGCACGCTCATTTCACTGAGTCTCCTCTGGGTGCCCCTCTAGCATCAAGACATAACAGCTGCTTTTCAGTGGAAAGCACCTGAAATGTTGCAACCAACTCCTGTGGCCACTGGTCCAAGCACAGGCAGTTGGTGGAAGGCCTGGCCATCTATGTATTAAGCAGGGAAGCAGGCAGACAGTGACCAGCAATTGCTCTCTGTATATGATGCACTAACAGGAGAGGAGCTGAGGAGGATGCTGGTGCTGCCCATGTCTCAGACCCCTATTTTAGAGCAGCGCCACAATGCCCAGCTTTGTTTGCAGCCTTACTGCAAACATGGTATCTCCTCCTCATGTTAAATGTGAAATAGTGCTTCTGCTACTGGTTAAAGTACAGCTTCCTCATGCAAACGTCTGGCTTATGCTTATGGAGATACACACACACACACACATATATCTCTGTATCTAGAGATATACCTGTATCTACAGAATTCCACATCTCAATGGATGGATCTCGATCCAAAAGTGGAATTACACTTTCTCTACTTCTGTACTGTCTGGGTATCCTTTAGTCCTGCACTGCAATGATTTCCACATATCAACTGGAAGGTCTATGCCGCAGTCCATGGGAAAGGTGTGTGTAAGACAGTGCCAGTGGTACGTGTTACACCGCCCAGGTTTGGAAAGGGGATCAACCAGTGTTCCCATTGCTTGCTGAGATGATGTTACAAGGCTGTCATGAATGGATGGAGCCAAGCTTGGTGTGATTTACACTCAAACACTCTGGCCTGGAGTAGGCTATGGGATGAAATGGCCTATTCATAAGTTTTCTTTTAGAGGGAAGTAACTGGTTTGCTTCAGAAACAAGCTTAGACTTATTTGAAAAAATAAACAAACACACACGATTTAAAAACAAAACAGAACCATCACCGCAAAATTAATTTATATGCAGTGTGGCTGCAAGTGTCCAGGAATTAACTGAGGAGCTAAGTGATTTAACAGCTCAGCATTCTTCACATGCCTCTCCATCTTCAGCCCTCTTTGAAGCAGAGATGCGGTCCAACAGAGTGACTGATTGAGGAGGGCAGGTTTTGGGAATAGAAACCCCAGCTACAACAGTTTCTGACTCTGAATGCCAGTTTGTTTCAGTACTTAACAAATGACATACACATGATATACACTTAAAATGATCGATAGTCTCAGTAAGGCAGGAAAGCCTGAAATGCAAATCTTGTGTCCTTCAATGAGGAGAAGCAACACAGGTTCATTCTGCTTCTGGAAGGGAAGCATCAAACCAGGACAGGGAAGAAAGGGAAATTTCTCCACCTATTGGGGCTCCTGCTGTTGCTTATAGAGTAATTCCTCCTGAGTAGGTATCTGAAATACAGAAACATAATTCACAGTTGGCTAAGTTGTGCTAAGGAGCAGTGAGCAGTGCTTCTGGTACTAAAATCATGTCTTGCACTGTCCCAAAGCAGCAGACACCCATACCATGTCCGAGGACGTGCTGGTTCCAAATCCCAGCATACAGTAGAGAGCATGAAGAGCTCAAGAGCTTGGGAGAGACTTGGGAAGGGATGCAAGGTCCCTGGGGCTGTGAAAGAACAGATGTGAGGAGGCCTGATGGCATGGCTGATGGACAACTGGGTACTCTCTATAAGCTTCTCCACCAACTGTATGCAAAGCCTACCACGCTGGGTCTTCACTACTGTGATAGACAGCTAAGTACACAGCCCTGCCCCATGCTCCAACCTCTGCCCACTGCAGCAGAGATAGGATCTCAGCCAGCACCAGGGCTGAGCACTCTGCCTGCAGCCGCCTCTCAGGAAGGAAGGCTTGTGCTGTGTGAATCCTCAGTGAAGACAGATTTTTCTCCATCTCTGAGTCAACCACATGAGCTCCAAAAAAGGGGAGATGCTTGTTCTGCCAATGACCAGGCCCAACAAAAATGATACAGCCAGCAGGAAGATGAACCAATACACAGACTGTATTGTAAAAAAAAAATGGCATTCCATGAATGATCACTGGGGGTACAAACATCAATCAGCTGGTACATAAATGACACCACCCCCAATGATCCCACAAAAGATGTCACTCAGCCCACAACAGGTGGTATAAACAGTGAACCGAGGTTTCCCACACTTGGCATGGAAAACAGCCAGACCAGCCAGTTAAACACACAGGAAAAAGGTGCCCACACGGCGACTCTCAGCTGAACAGCCCACGTTCACAAATGTCTAAACAGACTGGGGCCCAGCTCCAGGGAGAGTCAGGAGGTCTGCCCTGAACCAGGAAGCTCTGGGGAGTGCACTCCACAGACAGACACTCCTGACTCCCTGCAAGTGGTCCCAGCTTTTATCCCCAAGCAGACACCTGACCTTTGTCAACTCAGTGCGGGACCCCTGGGGCTCATTTCCCTTCTGGCTCTCCCTGCAGGGCCGGCCGCACCCTGGGGGGAAGCTATAAGGCAAACTCACCCCCTCTTTATGAAGGGCTGTGGGAATCAACCATATGTCAACCTTAATTCAGGGCTCAGGGTTCAGACCCCAGCATTTCAGATGCTCTCCTTTGCTGTTTTCTTATGAGGTAGGTTTTCTGCTTAGTATGTAAGCTGGTTTTAAACACTAATCTGAGGCCCTTCACTGCATCATGATAGTAGCCTGAGGTTTCCTCCTGTAGCCAAGCAAGGAGGTAGTTACTTAGTTCTACTTCCAGGAAAGAGCTGTTGGCTCCTTCTCTGTATTCCTAATTTAAGCAAGGGCAGAGGTTTTGACTGCTTCAATCCATTTTCTTCTTTCTCAGTTTTTTTGCCTTCTCCAATGTTGCTATGTGTTTGTGACACCTTGAGTCTCAGGCTACACTCTGCCAAATACACAGTAGGAACTAAAATCATCTTCCTGAAGAAACTGCCTGCTTTGCACCAGAAGGTCAACGTTCTAACACTAAGCTATGCAACATCTACTTCTGGTCTGTAAATTCGATTCATCAAATGATTCATCAAACATATGTATGGTAGTTATTGATTTTTTTTTAAGGAACAAAAAATACACTGAATTCATTGCAAAATCAAATACAAGAATTTAAAAAATGACAGAAAAATAACAATTTAATTCAGATTAACATACACATGCAAAGTGTATACAGTTTCAGTTAAACTTGTTTTTCCCTTGACCAAAAAAGACAGTGAGCCACTGGTTATTTTGTTTACTTTTTAATGTAATAGAAATAAAAGCTATTTCTTCAAAGAAATGAGGTAATGTTTATCAATAATTTACTTTCAACAGCTATAATATTTAAAGGTAATCATCCACTGGACCATTTATTAGCCCTGACGGAGTGAATACAGTGTCAGATATCATTGAAAGGCCTGGAGGATTAAGGCACCAGCCCTGAAAACTCTGATACACTTGCCAGTCAAACTAGTCTCTAGGATATAGTTAAACCAGGTCATAACCCTTTGCTTGAAGTAAATGCATTTAAGTCTGTTCGTGCTTTGGATCATTGTCTCTCTGGCTGCAGGGAAAGTGTGAGAGTTAGCTCAGCTCAGCACTGGAGGAAGAGTTTTTATATAAATGTAACATACCCTTTTTTTTCTTCATGTGCAGTGTAACAGATAACTGGTAGTTCGTATCATTTGCCTATAAAGCTGTAATTATATACTCTGTAAGTACTGTAAAAACTACAAGTAAAAAAAAGAAAAATTAGATGGATGGGCTCTTTCAGTGAGGTTAGGAATATCAGTAAGCAGATACCTCTCAGCAGTTCTTTTAAGTCCCTCAGTGATGTGCAGGAAAGAAAAAAATTTTACTTCACCTATTTGAATCATATTTGCTTGTAAAAAGCACCCTACTTTTCTTCCTTGTACTCTGGTAGAGAGAGCGTGATAAAATTAAATCATGACGCTATAGCATCACAATGCATTTTATTCATTATGTAACTATGATGTCCACGATTTTCTGTGCACCCAAGGAATTAAAAAAAACCAACTCACCGACTTAATTTTTTGCCTAATTTAACATTTTGTCATATTGGGCTAACTGATAATATATTATAATTAGAAGCAATGCTGCTGAAGGAGGAGAAAAATGAAAAACTGAGTACTAAATCGAGTCCACACATCCAAATTAATGTTGCTGCCTCATGCAACAAATACTGTTTCATTGGCATTATCCACCCCTTTCTCTGATCTGCCACATTGAACCACGTGCCAGTTGACAAGTATACATTAGTCACATTTAACATCCTTTGTCCTAGAAGAGCAAACAGGACAATAACTGGGTTGGCCTCTGTTTGGAGAAGAGCCCCATTACTGACCACTCTTGGCCAATGACTCCTTCAAGCCACCCATGCCTTGGTGTCCAAGTGCCTCCCAAGGGGAGCAAACATCCTGGCGGCAGCAGCACCATCCCTGACCCAGGACGTTGACCTGTCAGTGCCCCGCACCTGAACAGAAACAACCCAGCGTGGAGGCAGAGAGCTGTCATAGAATCATAGAATCATTTA
>NW_008604645.1:0-203 GCF_000691845.1 Merops nubicus
GGCGCCCCCTGCTGGCCGCTGCCGCCATGCCCGCCCCCCTGCCAGCCCCTCTGTCCCCGTTATCCCTCGTCCCCCAGTCCACGGGTGGTTTTGACCCGAGGAACAGGAAAGCTGCTCAGCCTGAAGCTCGGAAGTCAGTGTTTTCTAAGGAGAAAAAAAAAGGGGGGGGGGGAAAAACCGGGCCTAAGGGCAAGTCCGCTCCT
>NW_008604645.1:234-7344 GCF_000691845.1 Merops nubicus
CATGTCCTCCTGTCATTCTGCCCTTCATTTCCTCCACATCGCTTTTCTTATCTTGCCTTAAGCCCCTACAGGCCTTTCGCTTAAAAAGCTCTACGACCTCTGATATCTATTTTACCCTTCATGTGAAGATATTTGAAGTTGAGCATCACAAAAACCTGGAATTTATTGCTGCAAAGGATGATGAATGTTTTGCTCAGTGAGAGCAGATCATGTATCCCCTAACGAACACGTACTTGCAAGAGGCAGCTACGGGGAGCGGCTTCACACAAAAAAAATTTACAAGGCGCAGACCAGCAGAAAAGCTCAATTCAGAGACCCAGGCCATTTACCCTGAGTGGCCCAGAAAAACGTCTGTGTGAAAACAGAAATCTCATTATGCCATTATATCTTTTCAAAATATAGAGTAGTTTGTCGAGGCCATTTTACGCATGGCTTACATGTACATGAAAATCTAGATGAGCAGTAATGAAAGACCATATTCAAAACAAACATTTTTAAATTGGGCCTAGGAACTGGCAGGGATGTTGAGTTCCTAATATTAGATGGCAATGACTTCTGTAAACAAGGAGCATGAGAAGAGAAAGTCCTAACCCCACAGGACTCTATCAACTCAGTGAACCTCCATAGTGTAAGGTGTAAAGTATGTGATGGCTAACACTAAGAGCACAGTGAAATGGTTTAGCATAGATAAAATCAAGCTGAGATGCCCCCAGAAATTCAAGCCTGCTTTCTTTTGATGCTTTAAATCCAAATAGATTTAAATGTCTATCTATGCGGTGGCAAAGCTGTATGCAAAATGAATGCAGATTGTGTGTGATGTGAGCAAACCAAGATGTTGGTTCCTTAAAAAGAGCCAAAGCTTCCACAAGTATTACTACAGCAGCCTGTTTGCTGATTTGTTACATGATATGCAAACTCTGCACCCACTTAAATGTTCAAGCACTGAATGAAGTATGGCTCACTTCAAAAATACCTCCTTTTTTCATCGACTCCATTTTAGTTGGTCTGGATGCAAAAGCTGTTGAGATAATGGAAAATTCCTCGTAACAGAGAAGATCTGGCTGTGCACGAGAACAGAGGGCTCTCTGCACAGCCACCTCTCATGACATTGTTGAAGACTATGGCATTCGCATGTTGTGGAGGGGACTGGATATTTTTTCTCTAATTCACTGCAGACAGAATGTGGGAACATAACAAACCTTAGTATCAAAGCTGATCAACCAAAAGGAAATTATCCAATCAGTGAGTGCTCTGTAGCCTATTTAAAAAACACTCTACTCATCACAGATCACCCCTATATTAAGCTAATGGTGAGAAAAGAGAAACAGTGGGTCCATGGCTAATGATAAAAGACAAGCCCAGTGTCCTGATCAGGGAGAGTAGGTAGTGGCGAGCACATACTCTCATTCAAGGTATTTTCCAGTCAGAATTGAGATGTCTGTACCAGCAGACCAGCAAAATAATTCTGCTGTTACAACAGCAGGAACATAACCCCCCAACAAAGCTAGAGAAATACCCACAACTTTGATACACAACATTCATCCTTCCTTGGAAAGACCACTGAAAATGCACCAAGCAGTATGTCGCACTTGCAGTTACATGGGATAATCCCAGAAATTGCTGTTAAGTAAAGAAAAAGAATTGTTATAGCTTCTGTTTTATTGTCACAAAGTACTTGTGCCTCTTGGCCCCATTTTTTTTTCCTTCCAGTCTTGTTTTTCAAGTGGAACTCCTTTACTCATAAGCATTCATTTAAATAGTCATACTATGAACCATGGCCTCTGAACCAGCAATTTCATTTGTCTCCCTTCTGTGCAGTGTTTTTCTCTCATGTGTCCCTATCTCTGTACGATATAATGCAATTCACTCCAATGGATTCAACTCAAAATGCTGCTCCCATTTGGCATGGAGCAAGTTCTAACAGAACCTGAAAGCAAAATGCAAGTTTTCCAAACAGAAGTAATATGCTGAGAGGGCTTGGTTCAGGGTTCAAGCCTTAACACTCTTCTTGGTTAAGTTCTACTATGAAGCTGAATGTGGAAGTAAACTGAGCTAGGAAAGAGTTAAATGATCAAGCTGAAATGTTATTTAAATGTCATGAATTAAAAGCTCCAGCCTAGCTGCAAAGAATAAAAAAGGGCACAAGCTTGGCAATGTTCCTAAGGCAGTAAAAGCAATGTCTAGTGAGAAAGAAAGCTTTGTCTGAATCCAAAAAGGAAACTCAAATTGGCAAAATGGAGCAAGGAAAATGTATCTGGGTGATAGCAAACTGACAGAATACAAATTTCCCTCAATACAGTGAAAATCTCCATGAATTTCAGCATGGCTACTGTCAAAGATCTTATTTTATAATCTAGTCAAGGTGAAACACCAGCAATTTCATAGTCTATTTTTAAAACTGTCTTTAATTTGTTTCTCACATCTCACTCTCCTGTTTCCCACTCTGGAGGAGGAAGGTCAGTCACTTCTCCCTCATTCATCTGTGTTATAAGAAGTGCTGTCTGAGAACTCAGATTCTCTCTCATTGGCACCAATGGGGCTTTTGGTGATGATTTCAGTAAAATGGGGACATGGGCACCAGCCTCCCTGGAAAATCTGCAGCAAGTGAAAAGGAACCTAAATCTCTTGTTTCTTCCGAAGAAAAACATTAGGCAGAGGATTGAGATTACACTAGGCTGATGTGATTGCTGACTGACACCAAAAAGGGTGGTTCCACTGCCTCCTCTGCAGGGAACCCAATTCAGCATGGGCACATTGAGATGGGTCGGTTTGCTGATTTACGGAAATTATTATGCTTTGTTTCTTGTTTCAGTGGGTTAGTTTCCTGTGGAGTCATCTGCTTGATCAAGTTCAACTTGTGGTTGCAGGATACCTAAGTCCCACCTCAAGAGAGCAGTGTGTGAGTACACAGCTGCAGGGAGTGGGGCCACTCCATACCCAAGTTAGGTATACTACGAAATTGCCTCATGAGAAAAGTATGATCAGAAGCCTTAGCAGTAGACTGTGAAGGACTGGGACGAGAGTTTCTACAGCGTGCAATTAATAAGACTGCTGAGCATTGCTTCTCCTAAATGGCAAGCCTGCCACTGAAAACTGGGTGGGGAAAATTAATGCACTTTCTTGAAGGTTTGTATTGCTCTAGAGTGTGTTCCTCCTCTCACCTTGCCCTAGCAGTGAGAAAGTTTCCATGCAAGACTCTGGATGAGGGGTGTGTGCTACCCTGGGGCTTCAAAGTCCTTTAAACCTGCTAGACTGGGTAGACTGGGCAGGAAGGCAAGGTGAGCCCTGTCAGTCAGCACAGTGGCCAACTGATGATCTATCTGACTGCACAAACCTCGTGGAAAGGTTGCTCAGTCTGCATTTTTTCAGTGGGTTAACTCTGCTCACCACATCCTTGCCACCCAACCCACAGTGCCGCTGGCAGGGGAGGGAATCGTAATAATTGAGCTACAGTAAATGTCATCACTTTCCACAACCCTTTCCCCTCTGAGCCAGGCACTCAGAGCTTCAACACAACAGAGGGAAAAGGGACATTCCTCACCCAGTGTGAATACTTTCAAAGCATGTCACAGCACTTCTGATGAAATCCTACTTAAAATTACTGCCTCTGTAGAATTGCCTGTAAGGAAAAACCCCAGAATAACTCAGTGAACATCTCGTTCAATACACAATTGTTGTCTGTGACCAATGCCAAACACATCCGAGAAAAGGCCATCACTGACATAAATTCCTGCAATCATAAAAACAAGTAGAAATGTCTTCCTGACTGTACCTGGGATTTGGCCAATGATACATTAATAACCTTTGTCATTTTCTTGTAGGTAGTGTAACCACAGAGGCTTTCTACACTAACACAATTAGGACTTTGGAGATTCCCTAAACGGGTTCCCACGAGAAAGGGGTTTCTGAGTAAAGTTTGAGGACTCTGGTAAATTGCTCAGGCTGGAATATGATGACAATATTCCTTGCAGTGACAGAGAGTAAGAAATCACAAGACAATACTGGAAATGGGTCAGTTCAGCTAGAAACGGGATATTATGTGATCTGCTAATATTTGTTGCTTTCTGTCCATTTTCAAAACAAAATTGGATGAGTGGTGCCTATCTGCTGTACTGATACTGACTGATAACATTTTGGAAATTATCTGCTCATATACCTATATACTTACTACATGAGAAGGATGCAGATTTAACTGTATTCAGCACTTTTATAGCCATTTTTTTTCTTATCCATATAACTTTAGTTTTATGGCACTGGCTTCTGTGAAACTGAGGAGTAAGCTTGTGCTGCTGCATGGGAAATGTCTTGATTTTAATGAGTTGCCAATTTAATGACCTGTGGGATTTTGAAGTTCCTTTTTGGTTTTAAAGGAAATGATTAATATATACTGTCTTTAATTATGGTGCTATAATTGCATGAAAGGAATTCCATTCATTCTTTTCTTCATTTAAATGTTTTACATTTGTGAATGTTAGACAACATATTCTCCTAAAAGGTCTGCCTATAAAGGGGATGTATAATATTTTTCACTTTCAAATGGGAGAGTAATGAGAATAATGGTATTCCTCTGTTTTGGGGAAAAATATTTTGATTCTTACTTTAAAAGGATAAACAAGTTACATAAATGATTGACTAAAATAAGGTGGATTTATATAGAAATAAATGCCTAGCTTCAAATATCTATTAATGTAATACTGTCCCTTATTTTTTTACAACAACAAAAAAAAAATATTTTATAAAGCAGGAAATCTCATGTATATATTTTTGTTGATACTCTAACTGGCTACTAAAAATTGGCATTTGCCCACTAGCAAATGTCCTAGGATAAATTTGGATAACTGGTAGTTATACTTCAAAAAGCAAATCTTAATCCTACTGTTCTGCCTTCATAATATGAGGATTTTGTCATTCTGAAAATGACTTGTGACTCTCCTTTCTCTTGTTTCTGCCCCAAGTAATTGGGACATTACGTTTCTGGGGGTTTTAAGAGCTTATATATGCACCACATACAAATCACAGCCCTGCGGCTCAGATATTTTTATCCTTTGGTTATCACCCAGACATTTTTTAACAACCCGTGGATATCTGGAAGTAAACTCTTTGATCTGACTCTGCCTTAAACCTAAGGGCAGCCTGACGTTGCAAAAACTTGATTTAGAAAAACCTAGTGTTCACAACACCAGCCCACATACACGCAGAACACCCTTCTCCCACTACTTACTCAGCTCTCCTGTAGCCAGCACCACACCAGGCACCACACCATGTACTCACAAGCAGGGATCCCTAATTTGCATTCCCACATAGTTTGGCCAAGGGGCCACAACCCACTCCTTGAAATGGGTCACAAGGACAATACAGACTTAGAATCATAGAATCATTTCAGCTGGAGAAGACCTTTACGATCATTGAATCCAACTATTAACGTAATTCTATCAAGCCCACCACTAAACTGTGTCCCTAAGCACCTCATCAACATGTCTTTTAAATCTCTCCAGGGATCATGGGTCCCACCACCTCACTGGGCAGCCTGTTCCAATGCTTAACAGCCCTTTCTGTGAAGATTTTCCCTAATATCCGAACTAAACCTCCCCTGGCACAACTTGAGGCTATTTCCTCTTGTTCCATCACTTGTTACTTGGGAGAAGAGACTGACCCTCACCTGGTTACAAACTCCTTTCAGGTAGTTGTAGAGGGTGATAAGATGTCCCCTGAACCTCCTTTTCTCTAGGATAAACAACCCCAGTTCCCTCAGCCACTCTTCATAAGGCCACTTATGAGACTGGAAGCCTTTTATTTTCTATATGTCTGAAAACTTTATTTCTTTTTTGTTTTGAGTATCCCCCAGTCCTTTACAAAAGAATGTGAAACCTGTTTCACTAATCTAGTTCACAGCTTCTCATATGCAGGTGTCCCTCCTACCAGAGTCAACTGGCTCTTCCGTCAGCAGCACCACCATCAAAAAAGGAGCACAGACTAGGAAAAGACTACCTTGGTCACCCAACTTCAGATGGCTGCTCTCTCAGGACATGTCATGTAATCCATTTATAAAGTTATCAAGCTCAGTCTTAAAACTACATAGGCTTTGTTGGTTCTCTACACCTGTTGGGAAGCTCTCTTGTCCAAGATAAACTTCTATCATCCAACAGAAATGCCTGGCTTTAATCCTTCAGTGCATCAACTTGCACTTTGCACAATTACATTTAATCCCACTTGCATTTTTCCAGTTCTTATCTACCCTGTTAACTTTCGGTGTTTCACCTGTACAGAGTTGCATTGGGAAGAATGTCCAGATATCTAGATGGAGATGGTTAACCAGTGGTGTCCCTCAGAGGTCCATGCTGGGACAGGCACTGTTTAATGCCTTCATCAATGACACAGACAGTGGGATCGAGCGCACCCTCAGAAAGTTTGCAGATGACACCAAGCTGAGTAGTGACGTCAGCATGCCAGAGGGACAGGAGGCCATCCAGAGGGTATGGACAAGCTTGAGAAGTGGGCCTGTGTGAACCTCATGAGGTTCAACAACACCAAGTGCAAGGTCCTGCAATGGGGTTGGGGCAATCCTCATTATCAATACAAGCTGTGGGATGATGTGATAGAAAACAGCCCTGCAGAAAATGACTTGGGGATACTAGTGGACAAAAAGTTCAACATGAACCAACAGCTCATGCTTGCAGCTCAGAAGGCCAATTGCTTACGGGGCTGTATCAAAAGAAGCATGGCCAGCAGATCAAGAGAGGTGATTTCGCCCCTCTGCTCCACTCTGGTGAGACCTCACCTGGAGTACTGTGTCCAGCTCTGGAGTCCTATTAGCAAGGGTCCAGAGTAGGGCCACAAAAATGATCAGAGGGCTGGAGTACCTCTCCTACAAGGACAGGCTAAGGGAGTTGGGGTTGTTCAGCCTGGAGAAGAGAAGGCTCCGGGGAGACCTCATGGTGGCCTTCCAGTACCTGAAAAGGGCCTACAGGAAAGCTGGGGAAGGGCTGTTTACAAGAGCATGTAGTGAGAGGACAAGGGGCAATGGTTTAAAATTCAAGCAGGGTAAATTTAGGTTAGACATTAGGAACAAATTCTTTACTATGAGGGTGGTGAAACACTGGAACAGGCCGC
>NW_008604645.1:7525-18259 GCF_000691845.1 Merops nubicus
GGATGTCCCTGCTTGCTGCAGGGGGGTTGGACTAGATGACCTTTTGAAGTCCCTTCCAACTCAAAGCATTCTATGATTCTACGATTCTATGATGTAAGTTTAAGAAGTTTATTTGATACACAAGAACTGCATTATCATTTTGTTGATAAATAGAAAATGCTTTACTATCCTAGCTAGGTTACAGCGACCTTGCTTGTTAGTTCAGAAAGGAAAATATGCGTTCTTCTGCTATTAGTGTGCCAGCAACTTCTGCTAGAAATAAAATGCAAAGTCAAATTGCAATAATACATCACCACAGAATTATGAAAACAGGTGCTGAGGTAATTTTCACAAATGTAATTGCATAGCCAAAAAGAATTCCACTATAGTAACCAATATAATTATAACTTAATATATTAATGTATGAATCAATATGGTCAATAAATACTTAGAAAAAGAACTGGCAAAGAAGATAAAAATTAAAAAAAAAAAAAAAAAAAAAAAAAAAAAAAAAAAAAAAGCTGCTTTTCTGGCAGCTCTCCTTTCTTTGTGTTTCTGGAAACTCTGTCTCTGTCCAAACTGTCAGCCTTGTCAAAATGAAGATAAGCAACTTAGAATGGTAACTTCATTTCTCTGTAAGTAGGCCTGTAGCTTTGATAATAATGTCACAAATTTGTGTTCACAAGTGAGCCAGCACACCCCAGGCACTAGTCTGATGGGTTACTGCCACTACTGGCAGATGTTCCTGACTCCTGTGTCCTCATCCACCTACACAGCTTTGCACCATTAAGAAATCACAATACCACAGACCTGTTTTTTGTGGCAAAGTCATTACAAAAAACATTTAACAGTGTCAGACATGTCTTCGAGGAACTCTACTACTTTCACACTACTTTCCTCTTCTCCTTAGCCAGTTCTTCACCCTGCCTACAGTTCTAACACTAATCTTCAGGTTCTCCACCTTAATTAATATTTTCTATTTGGCATTGTATCAGGTCCCCTATAGAAGCTGTCAACACCATTGCATTTTTTCAGGTACTTTATTAAAGAAAGAAAACAAGTCTGTCTGGCATGAACTAGTGGTGCCAAATTAAATACTCATGTTGTCCTCTTTTACAGCAACTTTAGTCTCTTTAATATTTTTTTCCATTAAAATAGATTTTAAAGTCCTGTGAAGTCACACTGAAAGACTATTCAGCATATCCTTCCTAAATATAGAACCATATATTGATAGAATTGAAACCTTGCAAGCTGCAGAATCAGTGTTATCTTTTTCCTTCATGCCTGCAGCACGTGCTGCCTACCCTCAGTAGACCATGAAAGCACTCCTGGTAGATGAGCAGTAATTTAAAAAGTCAATAAATTCCTCCATCAGGCATTTCAAGTAGGTTAATGAAAAATGAATAGATCTTATAATGCCTAAAGTAGAACTGGATAACTCATTTGCATTTACTCTGGATTATATTAGCCATCCCTGTTGTACCACTGTGGCAGCTCCCTGCAGGCCCTTGTGGAGTAAAAACTCAGTTTCTGAAGTTGTGATGTTGATTCTCAGCTATGTTTCTAACTCCTCCAGAACTTTCAGTAGATACTTGAAATCATTATGTCTGAGAGGAGGAAGTAGGTGTATCTCATGTAGGTCTGCAGCCTATTGTGTCCTCAGTTTTACAGTCCACAGTATACGTGGGAGATTATCCTTATATACCGCAGCCACCTTTGAAAGAACACTGCTCTTTTCTTTTCTTTTCTTTTCTTTGCTCTTCTCTTCTCTTCTCTTCTCTTCTCTTCTCTTCTCTTCTCTTCTCTTCTCTTCTCTTCTCTTCTCTTCTCTTCTCTTCTCTTCTCTTCTCTTCTCTTCTCTTCTCTTCTCTTCTCTTCTCTTCTCTTCTCTTCTCTTCTCTTCTCTTCTCTTCTCTTCTCTTCTCTTTTCTTTTCTTTTCTTTTCTACACTCTGTTCCTTTTAGAATGTCTTATCAGGTAGAATACCCATGGTCCTGGGTGTTGACACATGGTTTATCGCTTCATGGCTGCTTAGTTCTTATCTCTCCAAGCAAAATCACTTGTAAAATATGAAATAATTGTTCAGTTCTGTCACATTTTTTAAGGGAGGTTTTCCAACTTGGGCTTTGAGAAGTTTACAAAACAGGGAAAATCAAGAAAAAAGCGAGTAATATGAGAAGTTATTTAGAAATTGTGGTGTAGAGACAAAAGGTAAAAAAAATTAGATTTGTTTGCTGCAGGATAAGTAAGGCTGAAGAGAACTCAGTGAAGAATTCTGGTAATTACCTTCATAAAAGATGCAAAAGGCTAACTAGGTATATTTGAGCTTTTCTTAATGCAAGGGGCCTGAAGTTGATAATCTGTTGAGACACATTTTGCTTTTCTATGCTTTTGTCTCAGGACAGAAGGTCATTACCATGTCACCAAGAGACATTTTGGACCTGGCAATTTCACCATCCAAGCCTTTGAGCATTGAAATAGTTGATTTCATGCATGTATCTGTATATAAACTGTTTTATTTTCTTTTCTTGAGTTGTTCTTTGCAGGATAGGGAGAGAGGGCAAGCCCCTACCCTGTTAAATCCATTCATTCACAAAGTGCAGGTGAACATACACAGAATTGTAACTTTGCATGCGTGCATCTTCTATGAAGTCTTTGCTCTATGTGTCAGATTATTCCTTGGGAGATGAACAGAGATCAGTTTTGCTGATACTGGATGTATTACTAAAACAAGTATATTACCTTTTATCTTAGTGATGATACAATATCAGGTAAGGACATCACCTTCCCTTTGCAGGATAAGGGCATCACCTGCCCTTTACAGGAAGAGGAAGCCGGTAGAGTGACGATCAGCCAGCTACTTCCAGCTCTGTTCTTACAGAGTCCCATCCATACCTGAATGGCTTAAGCAATGTGTCTAGTGTTCTGAGACTGGAAACTGTGACAAAAGGGTGTGAGGCAGGAAAAGGACTAACTGTAACTGTTGTGTCAGTCTTCTTTCTACATGGTTTATTGCTTCTTAAACAGAGGGCTACACTTCTCATCTTATGCAGCTTATCAGCATTAAAGCAAAAGACAGTCCTGCTCCAAAAAGCTGAATAGAGAAGGGTAACTTTGTCTTGCAGAAGACTGTTATTTCAGAATATCGTTTCTTTCTGTTGGAAACAATACCCTATTTAGAAAAAAAAAGGCGTGAAACTGCAGCTCCAGGGAAGGGGAGGTGGACTGCCCCAGAGTCATGAGCAATGGGAGTCCCCAAGCAGCAGGCTGCCCCACAGCTGTGGAAGCTGAGAGCTCCAGCTATCAAGGAAGAATAAGCCTGGAAGCCTTGAGAGCTACAGCTCCCAGCACTTCCCAGATGTCTGCCAAGGAACCAGGTCAGCAAGCTGTCAGGAAGCTGGGTAGGGTTCTCATTGAAACACTAGATTTTGATGAGTCAGCAAATGGTCAATTAAAAACATGTCAGAATTTTTCCAACCAGCTCTACTCACAATCTAAACAAATAAAGGGTGTGAGGGGAAAATATTGTCCTCATTTTACACCAGAGGGACTGAGGTGCAGAGATGCAAAGTAACTTATGCCAGGTGCTATAGTAAGTCCTCAGTCTAGAGGCAAACTGAGATTCCACACCGTCTCTTAATCACAACAGTATCCTTCCTCTAAACTTAATTAATTTGCCATTGGAATGACCTCGTGACATAAGCATTACTTTTGTTTTAGAAATGAGAAACCAAAATAACTTGTACAACAGCAGATGAGAAGCCTGTATCTGAGCCAGGACTTGAACCCAATGTTCCTAAAGCTGCTAAGCTTTAGTAGCCTACCTGTTTCTTTCATGGACAAGGTACACAGACAAGATACAGTCAGTCTTGGTTGACTTTACTTACCTAACTACACTAACTGCAGCAATGGTATAGATTCCTACAGCAAAATACTTCTGTGCTGTGCTCTTGCCCTACTGAAGCCATACTGTCCATACAAAAATGCTGGTTTACTATGAATAAAGCCCTTGTATGTGTTTGTGGGTAGCACAGAACTAAAACTGGAGACTGAAGGAGGTAACTGATCCTTCCCCAAACACTCATGTATCCAGTTCAGATGGCTTTCCTGGTTCTGCCAAACACAAGCAGCTATAGCTATGCCTAGGCATACTATATACCCTCTTTCCTAAGTCTTTTATGATCCCAGGTTTCTTAGGCTTCCATATGCAAATATCAACTCATCCTTCAGCTGGATTTCCACTTTGAATGCAGCCCTAATTGTAGGCAAAAAATTAAAGTCAGTTCAGTTTATATTTGCAGATTTACATTTCAACTGTCAGAGAGCTTTTCTTTGTTCTCCTGTCTTTGCCTTTTTATAAAGTCGGGGTTAAAATTTCCTAAACTGCATTCTTTTAGGGAACATAGCTATGGAAAATATGCTATTCTGCTGGTGTTAGTATCTTGAGAACCTTTTTTTCCTACTACTTTTGGCCTTTGAACAGGAATTTGAAATTTGATGAGGTAGCAAATAGCATTTAAGCTATGGACATGTCTTCTGCTGCTACTGTGAAAACTGGGGTAAATTAGGCAAAGTCACAGGCCTTTGATAAACCTGTTTGCAAGTGCATAGTAGAGAACCTGGTTTACCAACTAAAATGCATAAATCCTGTTGGTACTGAACAGGCTGTACAGATGCTGTCCTTTCTGAGAGACAGACGACTTTGTCCCCTTCGGGCTGTCCAAGGACCAGATGGAGAGCCACGGTACCATATTTCTGCCACTCTGTCAGTGTTGCCTCTGTCTGCACCCAAGTGCCGTGGAGTAAGACAGCACCCAAGTTACATAGAAAGGGACTGAGTGCTTGACCAAAGGAGGAGGAAAAAGCAAAGCTAGAACCGCTGGTCAAGGAAGAAGCTGTGGCTGAGAATTGCTGAGGAAAGACTGGACTGTGACCAAATAAGCAGGAAGTAAAAATTAGAATCACTCGAGCAAGAAGACCCTGACATACAGAAGAGTGGATAACAGGATTAGGAGCCCTCAGGGGAAATTAAGAGCAAACTAGGATTCACTCAGAAAAAAAAGAGGCTGACGTTGTGTGAGAAATGTCTGTGGGATGCATAGGAGTCATGGGAGTAGAACTAGATAGGTTTGCCTGGGAAGGAGATTGGGGAAAAAAAAAAACGTAGAAACAGAGCAGAGCTGAGAACAAAGGATGCATTTTGGAAGGGAGACTGAGAGTTTGATGGGTGAAGGCTGGAAACAGGGGAAGGAGAAAACCTGAAGGCAGATGGAAGGTGATAGGGATCCAGCTTGATGCCAAAGATTTTGTGTTCATTAAAACGCTCTTTCCACCATGATCTGTAAAGAGGCTTGAGAATCACCATTTCTATAGGGTCATCAAATATATTTTAGAACCATTGGCAAAGTGTGTCTCTCCTCCTTTACTGGTTTATTAAATGGTGACAAATTATACTAGACCTGGGGCAGAGAAGCCAAAAGTTATTTTTATGGCTAAATCCAATGAGAGTGAACATAATGTCTCACGTGAAATTTTCAAATCTTTTTGGTAAAAGAATAATCATTTGGAAAGTGAAACTCGAACAGCGAATGCCATAGGTAGTGCTGGCTATGCTTGCTATACAGAAGTTGTAGAACAGCCTTTCATATGGGGCAAAACTGAATAAATTCAGTCTGGAAGACAGACAGCCTAGAAAGGATACTGTAGAGATCTGCAAAAATCCTAAGTGGCACAAATGAGAGAGTGGAAAGACATTTTGTCTCTTTCAAATACAAATACAAGCTCATAACATGAAAATAACAAATACAAGGTGCATAACATGAAACTACAATGAGGAAGGTTCCAAACAAAAGGAGATGATTCTGCTGCTTGCCAAAGGTGGTTGTGGAGGCTAAAAGCCAATACAGGTAAAGCAAAGAATGGATAGGTATATGTAGGATAAATCTGCTGGTGATTACTGCTGTATATATAGAAGTCATACCTGGCTCCAGATCCTGAACCACAAACGGGAGGCCTGGAGAGCATGGAAGTTTGCCACATCCTTGCTTTTTCTGTATCTGCCATTCTTATTGACTTGTAGAGATTAAAGGTATGGCTAAATAGGAGCCTTCATAGAGGGAAGAGAAGAACTGAAACGTGCCTCAATGAATGTATAGCTGAACTTGACTTTCCCTTACACTGCAAGGGCATGATGCAGAAGACCATTCAAATTACACCAAGAACACAACCATGCCCACTGGCCCCTAGGGATGTATGATGGGAAACCCTCTTGTGGACCATGGAATTAGCTCAGAACGCAAGCTCGCCTTGTGGTCGTGGAACTCCGTGATTCCTCACCATTCTCTGCTGGTAAGAGATGTAGTCTCTGAACAGAGCATGAGGGTGAGGAATGGAAAGAGTAGAGCACAAGCACGTAGACATGTTTCTGAGGTGGACCAGCTACATGTTGTACGGCCTTATCATGTTGTGTTTGAGGGGCAGCCAAGGAGTCCCATAGGACAAAGTCACAAGAAGGAGCCCTTCAAGGTCTGAGTCAGGAATGGACAAGAACTACTACAGGTCTCACCTGAGGTTGGAGAGGATTGCAGGCTTCAAGGAAGCTTTCACCTCCTAGAGCAAACATGGAGATATGCAGAAGGTTATGGCCACTGTTAGAGAAAAGGCACACAGCTAGAGGACCTGTAATCTAAACTAGTCTGCTTGTCTAAACTAGTCTAACTGTAATCTAATCTAATTATTTTTATATGTTACGTTAAACAATTGCTAAGTAAACGCATCTTCAACATGAGAGATGCTCATTATTTTTATACTGCAGGTCACCCACCTTGGTGATGAGAGGTATGAGTTTGATACCCTCAACAAACTGAATCCACATCTAATTCGTTTCTCTGAAGACAGAGGTGACGTTGGTGTCTTCTCTAGCCATATTTTACAAAGTGTGCTACCAAGCTCTTTGAGCGAGATCTGTGCATCTTAAGATGACAAACATGTTCCTGAAATCCAGTATGAGGTTCTGCAAGACCATACTTAGGCCACAGCACCAGCCTCAGTGTTTCTTTTTATCTGACCTTACACAAATACACATTGAGCCTGCTAATTTAAATCAACATTCTCCTCAGACTGATGATTGCTGTGGACCCTGCTCAGCACTGCTTAGCTCTCTGCATGACAGGTACTGCATAGAAAGCCTAGGCACTCACTCCGAGTCCTGGACTCCAGGAACTTGTCTGCTTAAATCCTCACTTGGATCTAGCCCTTTGCCCTAAGAATCTGTGCCTCATTTCTCAACGTAAGTAAACAGAGGTAATACCAATAAATCACCTCCCAGGATATTGTTGAAGATAAGACCATCTGTAAAGGTTTCAGTTCTAAACCTCAAGAGCAGTTGGACTTGTTTCTAATGTTACCCGGCTTTGCTTAGTATAAATGATAATTACAGTGAGTGAGTGACAGAATTATGAAACACCATCTTGTGACTAGCAGATGAGAAAATCCCCAAACATTCAGAGCTGGTGCACAGCGACACAGTTTGTGGTTCCTTATGAAGGTACAGTCACAGGTATTTTTCACTGTAAGATGAAAATCTGAACTTTTTCCAGAGTTTGGTAAGTTCGGCCACTTTAAAGGTGACACTCACTGGTAGAAGGACCTAAAACTGGAATAATCAGGTTCACATAAGACTGAGCACCTTAAGCATGCCAAACTGATGTTGTTTTCGAAAATTGCAGGCTTGTTTATTCTTTTGAATTTCAAGGTTGTTTTTACAGAAGAAAATAATACCTTAACAGGCTTGAAGTCTTAATGGAGCCTTAATCACCCTAAATGAGGTGATTTTGCTTCTTCCAGCTGAAAGTAAAATGCCTTGGAAATAAATCTGCAGATGTTTCTGTTGGAGAAGGTGTAATTAGAGCCTTCAGTTTCATAGGACTAGAAATTAAAAATTGAAGCAAAGATCAGAACACTTTTCTTATTTTGCTTCTGTAGTCTAGAATGTGAACAACCAATATTCAAATTCCTGCGGTACAACTCAGAATGATCTAAGATAAGAAATGTCTATGAATCAGGAGAAGCAAGGACTTGGTGGCAGCATCCCAGGTCTAATCTCTGTGGCATACTGATTTCTTGATTTGAAAAGTTTGAATTTCATTCAGTTGCAGGCATTTTAACACCATATGCCCACAGCATATTGATGGAATTACACTAATAACTTCGGCAAGCCTTAAGCCTTAGTACAGAAGGCTCTGTACTTTTTGTGTGACTGAAAACTAAACCAGAATCTACACATTTGATAATATATACTTGATAAAGAGAGGAAACGTTTTAAAAGCACCTGCTGAAAGCACCAAATTATCAAAAGCGGAAGTGTGTGCACATGTGCATGTGTGTGTGGTGTGGGACAGTGACAGGGTAAGAGTGTGAAAAAACATCAAATGGAAGGAAAAATTCAAATATCAATGTAAGAAAAAAAGGAAAAATCTGAGGCATGTTAGAAACCTGTGAAATGTAAAATACAGCAAAGAAAAGGCAGTCTTATTTACTCCTTGGTAATATAAGATTAAAAAAAAAACACAAATCTAGGCAAACATTCTGAAGGCAGTAAAGATGTCTTTTTATAATAAGCCTAATGAATTGAAGGATCTCAGTGTTTATCAGTGGGGCAAATGAGTGAGTCACATTCATGTGTACAAAAGGGACCTACAAATCCTAAACTGAAAGAGTACTATTAAGGTTGAAAAGTCCAGCACTTAAATATATCAAGAAATGCCAGATTAAGACTGTTTGAGCTCAACTATGAGATGAGGTGCTACTTTTCCACTAGACCTCTATGGCATTTTCTGCATAGAAAGTGCATTATTTCTTGATGAGCTTGGTATTTTATTCCCCTTTTTGTTAAAGGTGTGGATTCAGTTCTTATTTATTACATGGTAGCCAAACCGTCCTCCAGAGGAAGAACTGTTCATTTCTGCAGATTTTGTAATCATTTAATAGGCAGGTTCTTCAGGTGTATGAGTGAATTTTTAGGGCTTTAAGGAAAGATAGGACTTTATACACACAGAATTGGAGGCCTCACATTCATTCCTTGATGTAGTGATAGTTTTTATTCCCTTCACATTATTCTCACTGCAACTCTTTTCTTCAGGCTGTCCACTGAGTCTTTACCCCCATCTCACAAGCTCATACTCTGCCTTCAAAACCAGCCAGCTTACTTTCACTGTATTTTCCCCAGTCTTCTGCCATTTCCCAAGCCCAGTTCATGTTTATTTTACAGACTGCTAATCTGCTTTTTCCACTCCTGATCACCATCTCATTAGCCAAACACATCTGGTTGCTCTGAATCCCAGTCTCTCTCTGCAGTCACCTTTGTCAAGCAGGAGGTCTGGATCCACTCTCCAACCTGTCCTGCCGTTCCAGCTACACCAGAGCACTTGTTCCTGCATACCTGTCTCTGCTCTGCTGGCATCAGCTTTACCTTCTCTGTGTTGTGTTGGATTAGTTTCTCCTCCTGCTATCATGGTAAATTACTTCCTCTTCCATGTGGCCATGCCATAAGCATCACAGAACAGGAGCTTCCTCCTCAGTTTTCTGCCCAACCTAGCTTTGGTTGGTTTGGAGCAGAAAAGTTCCCTGCCAAAAGAGGCCATGATGGGGAAAATGCCTCTGTTCTGGTAGCCCTGAGCTGAGGGTAGTGTATGCAATTACTCAGCAGAGACAGAAATTAATGCACTGGTGAGGACAGGGAGCCAGACAGAAAAGCTGCCATGATTCCTCCTGCCCCCATTTTCTGGAGAGGGGAAGAAAATAAAGACCATTCATTCGTTAGGGACAGAGAAGCTATGATGCATGTAAAACTTGTGTTCTCACTGCAGAGTTCAGGACCCCTGAGGTGGCTTGAAGAAAATATTATAATATTGCCACAGTATTTCAAGAGAGTATCATTCCCCCAGTCTTATTTTGCTGGACTATTTGGGACACAATTTTCAACACACATCAAAAAGTAGCTAGCACAAGGTAACCGCAAAGGACAAAGCTGGTCCAGGTTAAGGACAGCAAAGGAAGCAGACCCCAGCAGAAGGTGTTGAGCACCCACTTTTGTAAAACAAGGACATCTTCACAATCTTCAGGATGAAACCTTTTATTAAAAAAAAAGAATACATATTTAATGATGTATTAGAGCTTAGCAAGAAAATCCCTCTGGTAAGGTTATTACACTGTTGTCTCTGCAGGACTTCTTGCATTTTTTTTCAGAAGCAGCTGGTGCATCTGTTTGCTGCTGTCACGAGGTCGTTGGGGGTCAGGAGGAGTGGATGTAGCCTGCTTTCAGGAGAACCCTGGGGAGTAAAAACACGAACTGGTGAGTGGGAAACCCATACAGGCCGCTGCCCATCGCTGTGCTTGTAGCTGGCAAAAGCAAGACGTGAGATTTTCTTAGAGCTCCACTGCAGACTCCTGGCATAAAGTGGAAGGCATAAGTAAATATTCTTCTAAGTTATGTCAGGAGGAGTGGATGTAGCCTGCTTTCAGGAGAACCCTGGGGAGTAAAAACACGAACTGGTGAGTGGGAAACCCATACAGGCCGCTGCCCATCGCTGTGCTTGTAGCTGGCAAAAGCAAGACGTGAGATTTTCTTAGAGCTCCACTGCAGACTCCTGGCATAAAGTGGAAGGCATAAGTAAATATTCTTCTAAGTTATGTCAGGGTAAAATTGATGCCAATTACAGCTGATCAGTTATAAGCACGGCCGCCTCATTTCACAAG
>NW_008604646.1:0-237 GCF_000691845.1 Merops nubicus
CCAAAAGGGGGGCAGGTGGGGAAGAAGGCAGGCATGGATGAGTAGAGAGCTTTGGCTGGGAGTTAGGAACAGAAGGAGAATCTATAGCCTTTGGAAAAGGACACAGGCCACTCAGGAGGGCTACAAGGGTGTGGTGAGGATATGTAGGGAGAAAATGAGAAGGGACAAAGCCCAGCTAGAGCTTAATCTGGCCTTTGCTGTAAAGGACAACAAAAATGTTTCTATAAATACATCACC
>NW_008604646.1:516-1174 GCF_000691845.1 Merops nubicus
CAGTAGCCAAGAAGTAAGATGTATTAACGCAGTGCAGAACATGCTGACTTACCAAAGACCTGCCTGATCTGCAGACCTTCATGGTGGTGCCCTGTGCCAGGGACATATGTCCTCACCTTGTAGTAGGGATGACCTTGGTGCCAGGAAAAGTCATGGAGCAGATCATCTTAAGTGCCATAACAGAACATTTACAGGGTAACCAGGCCACCAGGCCCAGTCAGCACAGGTTCAGGAAGGGCAGGTGCTGCTCAACAAACCTCATCTGCTTTTATGACAAGGTGACCTGCTTGGCAGATGAGGGAAAGTCTGTGGATGTTGTTTATCTGGACTTCAGTGAGACTGCCCACAGCACACTCATCTCTGCCCTGGGCCAGGCTGGGGGCACACGCTGCTCAACAAACCTCATCTGCTTTTATGACAAGGTGACCTGCTTGGCAGATGAGGGAAAGTCTGTGGATGTTGTTTATCTGGACTTCAGTGAGACTGCCCACAGCACACTCATCTCTGCCCTGGGCCAGGCTGGGGGCACACTGTTGGATCACACAGTGGCTGGATGGCTGGGCCCAGAGTGGTGGGAGCAGAGTTAAATCTGGTTGGGGCCGGTCACAAGTGGTGTCCCCAGGGCTCAGGGCTGGGGCTGCTCCCCTTTAATGTCTTT
>NW_008604646.1:1250-10209 GCF_000691845.1 Merops nubicus
GTTGATCTGCTTGAGGGTAGGGAGGCCCCTCAGAGGGACCTGGACAGGTTGGACTGATGGGCTGTGGTCAGTTGTGTGAGCTTTAACAAGGCAAAGTGCAGAGTCCTGCACTTGGGCAACAGCAACCCCATGCAAAGCTGTAGACTTGGGTTGGAGTGGCTGGAAAGCTGCTGGGC
Organism: Merops nubicus; assembly: GCF_000691845.1. Taxonomy (NCBI): domain Eukaryota; kingdom Metazoa; phylum Chordata; class Aves; order Coraciiformes; family Meropidae; genus Merops; species Merops nubicus. The sequence goes on from NW_008604646.1 coordinate 1,427, forward strand.
AGAAAGGCACCTGAGGGTGTTGGTGGAGAGCAGCTGACCATGAGCCAGCAGTGTGCCCAGGTGGCCAAGAAGACCAATGGCATCTTAGCTTGTTTTAGGAATAGTGGAATCAGCAGGACTGGAGAAGTGATCATCCCACTGCATTGAGCACTGGTGAGGCTGCACCTTGAGTACTGGGTTCAGTTTTGGACACCAAAGTACAAGGAGAACATTGAGGTTCTAGAGAAGGTGCAGAGAAGGGCAACAAAGCTGGTGAAAGGTCTTGAGGCTAAGCCTTATGAGGAGCGGCTGAGGGAACTGGGGTTGTTTAGCCTGGAGAAGAGGAGGCTGAGGGGAGACCTTATCGCTCTCTACAGCTGCCTGAAGGGAAGTTGTAGGGAGGCTGGCATTGGCCTCTTCTTACCTGCTGCAACTGACAGGACAGGAGGAAATGGTATTAAGCTGCACCAGGGGAGGTTTAGGTTAGACATTAGGAAAAACTTCTACACCAGACTGGTTATCAAGATCTGGAACAGGCTTCCCAGGGAAGTAGCTGAATCACCATCCCTGGATGTATTTATAAGCCATCTAGAGAGGATGCTCAGGGGTATGGTGTAGAACTGGCCTGGTAGAGTTAGATAATGGTTTGACTGTGATTCTGTAAAATCTTAAAATGATATCTGGCATCTTCACCACTGCCAACTCTCATTGACAGCTGCCATGTGTAAATATATTGAAAATATTTTCTAAAACTGAGTTCCTGGCCATTTAATTCCTGCAAACCTGATTTTGCAAGATTTACTGAAACAGATGAGCAGATAAATCACCATTAAGGGCCTAGCTGAAGTCTTAAGATATTAGCATTATCTAGTACTAAAATAAACACTCCATAAATAATACTACCTAATCTTCCAGTAACCAGCAGTTATAACTAGGTTACAGGAAAAAATAAATGCTTCATCATCTCACAAATGTTCATGAGACTGTGAGCATTCACAAACTGTCAGGAGCCATGGACATGCTTAAGTACTCTTAAAAGTTTCTGTAGTAAAACAGTTTGGGTAACATGCACAAGCACGTGCTTTGTTGATGGAATACAGTTCCTTATGTTTGCTTTGAAAAGTTCTTCTTAAACCACATTTCTGGAATTCATAAGGTTGTTAAATCTCTTTTGTTCTCATTCATAGTTTGTCTCTTTTGTAGCTGTAGGTCATCACAGCTGCAGCAATACTTGTCCTACACTCAACATTGTACACTGTTGTTTCAGGAAGAAGACCGCAAGCTGTTGGTTGGATTCTTAGAAGATGTAATGACCATGCTTTCACTATCTCATGCTCCCCTTGATAGCCTGAAAGCTTCCTTTGTGGAACTGGGGTAAAGAATATACCTTGGAGTTGACTAAATCCAAATACGTTAAAAGTGTTTATTAGAAGCTGGTAGCATAATTGATAACTGATACTTTGAGTGAATAAAGGGTTTACTTCCTTTTTTTCCTTGGTGTATCACAAAATTTAAACTTTTGATCTCTAAATTCAAAATGTAGTCTAAAAAATTCTGACGAATTAATAAAAAAAAAGCCTGCAGAAATCAGTCACTGAGAAGAAAATGGAAATTCATTTTGTATTTTCTGTATTATTATGATGTGTATTTGCATTCAGTTCAGTGTCATAACTTATTGAAAATTACCTTTTCAGTTCTTTATTAAAAGATGGGCTTCAAAATGCGACATATTTTGTAGACACCAATATGTTGCACCTCCTTTGGAATAAGCTAAATGCTAGTTATCCTTTAAAAAGGATAAATTTTGGAGTTTTAGATTTGTTGACCAATGAATTCTCAAGATTACATTTTGTAGGCAAAGGACATATATAGGGTTTGGGGCAGGGTTTTTTTTTTTGTTGGTTTGCAGGTTTTTTTTTAGTTTTTTGATTGCCCAACTGTTTTCTTTTAGTGCAAACCCAGCTTATCATGAGCTACTGTTAACTGTCCTGTGGTATGGAGTTGTCCATACTTCTGCTCTTGTTCGATGTACAGCTGCTAGAATGTTTGAGGTAGGTGTTATCCAAACCTTTTTTACACCTTTTAAAAGCTAGTTTATTTTTAAAAACAGTGATTGAGGTTATGTTGCTATGTATTTTAAAATTACAAATGATTTAAATAAGCTGTGTACTGTGTGATGGAGCAGGAAGATGTTGTGCAGTGGCTTCTGCATCCGTTATCTGTTCAACAGCACATCTTTCATTAAGCAACTTTTGTCATGAGGCACTTGCAAGATGTCTCTGCAGTAACTGTGTGTGTGTGTTCTCTCATCTGTTGCTGACCTGATTGTCACATTCTGATTATTGCATACTGAAATACATTTTCAGATCGTGAAAGCACATTTCGTTGCTCAACTGTTTAAACCAGAATTATATACATTGCCAGAGGGGTTTGTTTAGGTCTGTAGATAGACATAAACAAGTACCTGAGTTGTAACATTTACTTTTGCTATTCAACACAGTATCAGTAGCCTACTTCACAAGCTGTTTTCAGTACTTTTTCTGTATAATTGTACAATAGCTTGTAAAAATATAGCAGTAAAAACATGCATTTAACCAATTTTGTATTTTTTGTGAAAATGAAAATAATTTGTGGTTACTTTATTTGCCTCATAGTGACAGCTTCATTTTTCCCTTAACATTTATAAATTTGTTCAAGATAAAAACTGCTACATTTATTTCCACATCATGCCTTTATTTCATCAAGTGTTAATTAAAAAAGACATGCTTAAAAAAAAAGACACAAAAAATCTGTGACATAGTTCACTTGCTTGAAGAAAGAGATTACTTTTTTCTTTTTTTTTGTTAGAAAGACATATTTCTAATTACACTAAGTTTTTTTTCTCCCCTTGTTTCTTCCACATTTGACTCATTTGGATAGCTTTCCGTGTTCCTCCAGCTGATACTGTCACCTCATAGCCATTTGCAAAAACAAATCTCAAGTCTGCCTCTGACAAAAAGAACACTTAACCTTTAGTGGTCTCTCCTGCAGCTCTGCAAGTCATTGCACATAAATCACTACACAAACACTTCAGCTGAAAACATGCAACATTGTCCCTCCACGTCCCCCCCTTACAATGGAGATGACAATTTTTGGTCGCCCTTAAAATATTTTTTATTTGTTTATTATTATTGTTATTACTGTTATTAATCTAATAAAAACATGGCTTATATTTTATATTCATAATAAGCTTTCTTTATTAAGAATTAGCCAAATGTGAGACACCTCAGTTACAGCAGGCTGTTGTCTTGATTATAGTTTCTTTTCAAATTCAACTGCACATTGATTATTTTTAGGCAGCCCTGCGTGCATGCTATTTGACTGCTTGTTTCTAGTTTTTATTAAGCAGAGGCAATTTTGCTGGAGATGCTTTCTTCACCTGCAAATGGTATCATATCACCATTTCCTTGATAGCTATAGCATGCATTTTATACATGCTGATATGTAAATTTGGGAAGTCATCTGTGTAAAGAGTTGGTAATAGTTGGTTTTACTTTTGGAAGTTTCGTTCCTTCAAGGAATCTCTGACGTCTCAGAGGCTGCTGAGTGGCAGAGGACAGCGATTAGATAATAAGACAGAGTATGTCACCTTCAGGACAGCTGTGTAAGAACTATAAAGATGCTCAGAAGCACAGTGGTCTGTACAGCAACACTGCACAGGGCCTGCCAGACTTGCTTACCAAACCTCTACAGGCTGTTAGCATTGGAAGGACACAGAAGTGATTAGGAGTCATTCGGCCCATTCTCTCCTTTGGGGACAGGAGGCTTTGTATTACCATTTTTAAGGTGTAGCATGCATAAGTAATGATCTCAGGGTGATCTAGAGGAATCAAAACAGGGTAGAAAAAATTTGCATTGTCTGTTTTGCTGTAACCTTACATGCTCCTACATGGCTTTGCCCATCCAACTGTTTCTGTTGGTTCTGTGTTAGTCTTTTCAGTCAGTAGTTTCCCATTGGAATGTTGATGCAAATGGATTTGATTGCTGCTGGTCTGAATATGAAGCATATAACTGAGTTATAAGCTTTGCTGATTTGCTTAAGTTCAAGGCCACTTATCTTCAGAATGGCACTTGAACTATAAAGCATGTTTTATTTTCTGTAAGACAGAACAATACTTTTTACCAAGCCCTACCATAATTAGAAGTGTGGCAGCCCACATAGTCATGAAGCTGTGATCGTTCTGAGTTGTTTGCTAGTAATACAAATGCCAAGCATTTTTTTACCTCTAGGCTTTTCTCAAGGTTAGTAAAGAAAGCTCAAGTCCCTATCTGTACAAAATCAAAAACCAGAAGCATTCTCTATTGTAATCAATGGCAAAAATAGGTAAATCTGCATATAAGAGTAAGATCATTATAGTCAAACAGCAAGCTATGTCCTTAACAGCTCCTGGAAGAGCAGCCCATAAGAGCAGCCCATCAGCACATTAAGCTGTTGCTGCTGTAAATAATCGTGACATGTCTTAATGTTAACATGTAGTAGTTGAACTGAGATTCCTAAAACTTGAAATAACAAGGATGGGATATGGCAGCTTTCCCCCTCCAGGTGCTTTGCAGCAATAAGGAACACGTTCTCACACAGCTTCAAAATTCTTTCCATGTTCCTTCTCCTCCAGTTATTATCTGTAAGGTACAAAATGCTCAGTGCAGATGTACACCCTTGCATGCATGCACACACAAATATTGCTTAATAAAAATTACTGCTTTGCATAGAAGGCTTCTGGAAAGTCAGATTCCTTCCAGTCTTTCACAAGGTACTTTGTTTTAAATTCATATTCAATAAAGCAGTAAAGAGTAAAAAATAAAGAGTGCTGAATGAATAACAGTCTGTAAAACCTTCTCCAGTTAGAGGGTGTAAATACTGCCTGCTTTTAGTACTGCATGTGATACAGACAGCTACTCCTTTCCCCGTGCCCTGGGGATCCTGTGTGTGCTCCTGTTACACTGCTGAGGAGGGGAAGCACAGACTTCAGTCTGTGTTCATGATGTAATTTCAGTAATTAGATTATAGCAAAATATTAAAAAGATATTTCAAATTTCTCACATGAGAAGCTTTTTATGTTCATCTCCTAAACCCGGCAAATATATGCAGACTTCCTTACATAAAATACAGAATAGAACTATCAAGGCTCTCCCTTTTTTATGAATGCAGACTAAAGAACTGTGTTGAATAGTGAGAAAATTTGGGACTTGTAGTTTTTGAAAATTAGTAGGTTTTCAGATGTAGAAAACATGTAAAGGGTATCTCCTACATAGGCAGCAAGTGTATGCATATACTTATGTATAGCTACATAAGTAATGTTTCAAAAATACATCACCTGGGAACATATAAACTCAAACAATTTCCACAGATTTATGGATAACAAATGTCACTGTGATCTCAGTTTTTAACATTTGGGATATTTTGCAACAAATATCTCTCTCTTCCTTAATTTGCAAAAAGACTTGGTGAGATACATTTCAAGGATTCTCAGTTTTCTATCTGCATAAACCATAAAGGGAAACCTGGACAGTTTTGCATGCATGCTGCTTGAATGGCAGTTAAATCTAAGAGGTTCTGAATGACTTTGTGGAAAGCTTAGTGGCATCTGGGAAGGTGCTGTTTGGCACTTTGTAAACGGTCTGAAAGGTGTCACTCAGTACAGGAAAACAACATGCATGTGGCCTAGTTAAAGACAGATATTTTGCACGTGGCAGCCATTTATTATAGTAATCAGTCCCATTCCACTGAGTTAGGAACAGCAGTTAGATTAACTGTCAAATTCAAATTGGCATGATTTTAGTATTTAATTGTACATCGTTATATGTATGGTTACATTACATAATTGTATTCATATTTGAGTGATAATACATCATTATTTGCTAACCTTCTGAGAGTTCAAGTTTTATAACAGCTGAAAATAGGGAAAACATCAGCATACTGTTGAATTTGTCAGGTCTGTGCTGATTGCCAGACGGCTTCAGCTTTCTTCCTGTCTTTGCATATATGAAGCACTAGTAGCAGTATTTGCTTAGCTTCTAATTTTGGTTTGCTTTTTGTGTTTTTTCTTTCTCTCTTGGTTGTGCCGTTCTCCCTCCCGTGACACTGTGCTCACTCTTTCCGTGCATCACCTGTGACACCCCCCTGCTCCGACCATTCAGCTGTTGGTGAAGGGGGTACATGAAACTCTGGTAGCTCAGAGAGTTGTTCCTGCTCTCATTACTCTCTCCAGTGACCCTGAAATGTAAGTTTCCTGTCTGTCTTACATACCTAGCATCCCTCTTAATACTTTAGGAAGAAATAACCATCAGTTCTGTTTCTTATTCCAGCTGAATAAAAATTGAATTACTTTTAAAGAAATGTAACTTTTAAATCACTTTTTTGTAAATAAAAAGGCTTACTGAAACACCTAGAACTAAACTGACAAAACTGCTGAATAAACTTTAAATAGAAAACTTAAATCAATGTCATTTTTTTATATTTAATCATATTTTCCATCTTTAAATTTGCTTTCTAGCAGAAAGATGAATATTAATATGTTCTGTAATGCTGTGTCAGCTTTAATACTGCAAAACTAAGTATCACCAGCATTACTGATATGCAGAATAGTTTTGACTGTGTCTAATTTCTGATAGACAACCATAGTACTTCATTTCCTGGACATTCTGATGTGGTATTTCTTTCAAGCTAAGGAGGGATGCTTTTCTCATCTCACTAACAGGTCGCTACTAATAAATGTTACAGCATGAATAGAGTTTCTCTCTCTTTAAATAGTGTTAAAGTACTGTCTGCTTGACTAAACGAGAAAAACCCCAAGAGTGTGCCTGCCCATCCTCAGTCACAGCTAACCCAGTTCTCCAAGTTTACCCAACCATTTTTTATTGCATGTTGACTGGTTTGCAGCTGGCTCTCCGAGGCATGAGTGAAGCCTTAGTTGCCAAGCGGGTTTCTCCGGCCCTTGTTACCTTGTCCAGGGATCCCGAATTGTGAGTTTCAGACTGAGACCTTGAGTTAATCCTGTCTCTCTTTTTCTTGGTCTGCTTTTTCTGATTTGTCATGACTAGAAACTAAATGTAACTGAAAGTACTGAATTTAAAATTTTGCTTTCTATTTAATCAATTTGATTCGTAAAGCTTAATACATCTTAAAAGACTTATTTTTCTGTTGTAGTTCAGTAAGGATTGCAACAATTCCTGCTTTTGGGACCATCATGGAAACCGTTACTCAGAGAGAGGTAAGACGCCCACTGTCAGGCTGTTATTTTTGTAGCATAAAAGTGGGTGGTCATTGATAAATCCAGAAATACAGTAATTTATTAATAAACTTAGAGGCAAAAAAGAAGAAAAAAATTCTAAATTATTTTTTCTTATGTTATCCTCTTTCAAAATGCTCTCCAGTTTTGCAAGGTTTTTTTCTTTTAAACAAACCAACCTTCTTTTAACTAATGAAAATGTTTCCTTTTAAATATTAAAACAAACATAAACAGTATGTAGAGGGGGAGACCTGTGATAGAAGATGGGAATCCAGTGCTCAAAATATGTTTTAAAACATTCTCCCATACAGTTAAGAAACCTAAGTCCATCATTTCCAAATAAAACAGCTTTACTTTAAAATGCTAACCAAAATGTCGTGGTGGGATTCAGTTACCTCCACGTTACATATATTGTACAATTTTTAGATGCTTTAGAATATTGTCCTTGGATTTTGACTACTTTAGGAGGGCACAAGTTACTTGTGGTTCCTGTCATAACTACTGGTTTAGCCTGTGATGTTCAAGACATCATAGTGATGTAACTGAAATAATCCTTGAGGGGAATATAGGTAGGCAATTCCTCGTTGTTTTTTAAATTATGTAACTGTGGTAATAAATCTCAGTTCTGAAAAAGACACTTGAGATTCTACTGTAAGCTCTATTTTGGTTTATACAGTAACTGTAGAATCAAGTGTCTTCTGAAAGTCCTCACAGCTTTTTTCAGAGCTTTCATTCTTTCTGTAATTTCAATATATTCTAAAAGAAAGTGCTTGAGGAAATGTGAGTAAGAAGTCAGTGATGATTTCACAAGTATTTGAAAGATGGACAAGTTCCAATTTTGTAACTTGGAATGCCTACCTATAATCAGTTCGAGAAGAATATTGTTCTGTTACACAAATTAGTGTATCTTTTGCAATAACTACAGTAAGCCTTAAGAGTACAGGGGTGATATCACCTTCCAAAATGTATTAGAAAATTTTATTTTTACAACTTTGAATGCAAATTAAATACTTATGTCATCTTACAAATATTTGTATTTTAAGTTTTTCTAGCCTTTAGTTGATGAAATCTTTCTAATTCCATTGATTTTGTGATGCTTACTTTTGCATGTCTGTCTTCTGCAGAAAATTTTTCAGTGTACTGAGATACATTACCAAAAAAATAACATAAATTGAGTTCTAATTAAGCAAGGAAACTCCAAAGATGTTAATATTAAGATACTAATTTTAATAGTGGGTCAAAAAATTTAAGTCTCAAACGTGAGGAAACCTCAAGAGCAAAGACTGGCTGTATGGAAGCACCTGTCTGTAGTTAAAGATAGATCAGATTAAAACACTGGTAAGTGTGCTTTAAAATGTAGAGCTGTATCAAAGACTTTGGAATATCTTGTCAGAAAAAAAAAATTGTAAATGAACAGAATGTCCAAGGTTTATCTTCTGAAATATGGTAGGTTATAGATGTACTCTGAACTGACCGTAATGGTTTCTAGCATCTTCATTCTTTTGTTTACTTTTTGTTTCTCTGTGAATGTTAAAG
>NW_008604646.1:10222-41357 GCF_000691845.1 Merops nubicus
GAAAGAGTGAAAATGCAGCTGGCATCTTTTCTGGAAGACCCTCAATATCAAGACCAACATTCTCTACATACAGAAATCATAAAAACATTTGGAAGAGTTGGACCTAATGCTGAGCCTAGATTTAGAGATGAATGTAAGTTGCATCAGTGGGAAGATAGTCTTCCTCTTTCCATCCCAAAGCTAGCAGTATACTTGTTATACTGATTTTTTTTGTCTTCACAAAAAGTTTGATGAAAACTCTTGTTTTCAGAGTTTGATATGTCCCAGTATTTAAGACTTTGCTAATAAAATTTTCACTTTACGTAACACAGATGTGTTTGTATAGAACACCAGCACATGGTGAGGAATGATTTCAGAGCTGGAGGGGACTGGTCACTCTGCTGCAGAGCAAATTTCAAGTTGTCTTTTTTGAATTGCTTGTCATGTAAAATGCTTTCCTTCCCCTACCCCATTGCTTCAACCCCTGCTGGCATGTAAATTTCCAGCATTCCATACATCCTCAATGTGGGTGCATCCCAGATTAACAAAACAGCTCATTCTCTTGGCTCCGAAATGTAAAGCACATGGAAGAGAGAAGTTAAGTTGTCATGCCTCCCAACAGCAGGTGTCTGGTTTAGGAGACTAAACTCATTAGACAGGCTTCTTCTGTAGGCTGGGAAGGTTTCTCCTGACATGCCCATCTCTGTCACTAGCTTATCAGCTGTATTTATAAAATAGCATATTTCAGACAGCTTTAGCAGCAGGAGAGTGATGATATTGCAAAATATTTTCTATAAACTTTTACTATTTCAAAGGCATTCTGAGGTACTGTTTTGTTTTAGGTGGGTGTTACCACAGTGTTGTTTCAAGTTTGAGCTGATCAGTTAAATCTGCAAGGGCAGTCTCATCAAATGCCATTATTTGCAGTTCTTATTCCCCACTAATGTGTGATGCCTCAGATGCCTGTGATTGCCACTTTGAAACTGTTTAATGCTAAGTCTGTGGAAAGCAATTTCAAATACTTACTCCAGTATTCACTCTTGCAGTTGTCATTCCACACTTGCACAAGTTAGCCTTGGTCAACAACCAGCAGTCGGTGGATTCGAAGAGACTGGATATTGCCACTCACCTGTTTGAGTCCTACAGTGCTCTTTCCTGTTGTTGTATCCTTTTTTTAGGAGAAGTTTAGCTCTTAATTCTCTGTTGGGGGGAGAAGATGAATACTTGAGAAGTAACTAAGTTTGTCTTTGAATGTACGATGTAAAACATGACCTGCTCAGTATCAAGAAGAGGTTTTCACAAAAGGTGGGTGTAGTAGGTTAACCCTGTCTGGATGCCAGGTGCCCACCAAGCCATTCTATCAGTCTCTTCCTCAGTAGGATGGAGCAGGGAGAAAATAAGATGTGAAAAAAGCCCTAATGGGTTAGGATAAGGGCAGTTCAATAAAGCAAAAGCTGTGCACAGAAGCAACGGAAAGCAAATGATTTATTCACTACTTCCCAGCAGCAGGGGGATGTCCAGCCACTCCTTGGGAAGCAGGGTGACAGTACACATAGTGGTTGCTCTGGAAGACAAACTTTATAATAATAAATGCCCTTCCTCCTACTTCCTCCTCCTTTCTTTTAGCTTTTATTGCTGAGCAGACATCAGTTTGGTCAGTTTGGGTTAGCTGCCCTGCCTATGCCCCCTCCAAGGTCTTGCCTGCCCTGAGTCTGCTGGTTGAGGAAGGAATGTTGGAAAGACAGCCTTGATGCTGGTCATCCCTGTCCAGCAGCAGCCAAAACACCAGTGTGTTACCAGCACCTTTCTAGCTACCAGTACATAGCACAGCACTATGAGGACTGCTGTGGAGAAAATTAACTCCATCTCAGCCAGACCCAATACAGTGGAACTGAGGAAAAAAACACGCACAAAGAACAGAAAACTGCAAAAACAAAGTCCTTGATCTTAACCACCAAATTAAGGAGGGGGAAAAAAAATTGTATGGATGTATGAAATATCTTAAACATATTTAAATTCCTATCTTTTTTCTTTATTAGTCGTGAAGTACCACATGCTGTTGAGTTTTCTTGGGGTTTGCTGCTGTAGCTTGTCTCTGTGTTCAGTAGAATAACACAGCTATCAGAATATCAGAAGACAGATAAAATATTGTATAATATCAGAAGACAATCCTTATGATATCTTAACAACCTGGTTTTCAGTTATTTCAGAGGATTTAATGGTCAATCACTTTTTACCAGGACTTAAATGTTTACGAACTGACATGGAACATCTCTCTCCAGAGCATGAGGTGAGCAGCTGTGTTTCCACAATACAAGGTGCAGGTGGCAACAAAGATTGAAATGTAGTGGTATTTAAAACCAGAAGTTAAGGAGAGCTACTTGTAAGTGGTATCAAGACATAGCATTGAGCCTATTTTTGGTAAGGAATAGGTCATGATTGAAAAAACAGTAAAATCTTTAAATATCTATTTCTAAGCTGAGGACCTCTGCAGAGAAAAATTGAATTGTCAGAAATGTATCTAGAAACAAAGGTCTTTGTAGATGGATGAGAAAGGAAATGATCTTACTGTTTTTTCTTCAAAACAAGAATACACTAAAATCAGTGGCCACAATATCATCGAATCATAGAATCTCTGTATCTGAGAGAGCTGTGAGATGTGTTGTGTTTTGGGAGGTCTAAGAATGTATCTGAAAGTGGCAGTAGGCAAAAGCTGGATTTTGTTTCATTTTCTTTGTTCTATCCTATTCACTAACAGGATAACTGATAAAGATACTGATACTTAATTTTTGTGTAATAGTTGCTGCAACTTCTAAGGCTTAAGGTCATAGTTCAAAATATAACCTGAATTAAAACAAAAGAGCTTAGTTGATTGAGTTTTAGTCTGTAGCCAGAGAAGGAAATGAGGGCTTAAATAGGATTAAAAATGAATCAGTAAAGACATCTCTCAATGCTCTCTTGCCACATTCTGCATCACTGTGATTAATTGGCTTCAGTTATGATGCCAAGTGCTGCTTTATTTTTTTTAGCCAGAGAAAAACAAATTTTAAAATATTTACTTCTGCTCCATTTGATTAGAAAACTCACTACTGTTTTTACTGTAAAAATGTAAATCTGGTGCTTAATCAGCTTGCTACAAGGATGCTTGCAGACACCATGACAGAGACCTCTGAGATTCAGTTCTAGGATCTGTCTTTCAAGCCTTCTGTCTTACAACTGTGTTTTCTGAAATAAGTGTGATTTACTGTTTCAAATACTTACACATTTGCATAAACAGAATTGACCCTTTTCTCATTATTTTGGTCACTCACAATAATTATTCACCCCATTTTAGGTTCCATTCTGAGTCCATGCTGAATTGTTCTCTCTCTTATCAAGGTCTCATATTGTTGATATTTAGAACATCTAGATTCAGATAGTTGTACAGAACAGTAGCAGTGTTCCAATGCATAGGTGAAATGCTGAGTAACAGATGTTATGATTCTGTGCTTAGACATTTCAGTTTTCTTTTGATAAAGGAAAGCTTGCTTTTCCACTGGAATTCCAAATGTATTCCTCTTGGACTTTGGTACTCTGGAGTTTAAGTACTTGCATAATGTTCTATGCAAATGAAGGGCAGCAAATTTAGCAGGAAGAGCTGGAGTTCTCTTAGACTCCTGTGCAGGTTCTAGTGCTGCTTTCTGAAACATTCAAGGGTCTATAACACCTGTGACCCAAACTGTTGCAAATGTTGCAGTAATACTTTTGGAGAAATGGCAAACAGTGGCACGAATCTGCAGGTCAGTTTCAAAAGGTTATTTTGTGCTTTAGCTAATAGGGATTTGACAGAAACTGGCTTTTTTATGTATATAAATAGATTAATGAAGAGTTACCACTTTGTTTTAACCATTAGTGACTTATAGATATTTTAGAGATTGAAATTAGGGTTTTTCCTGTATTCAGGTTTTGGTAAGACACCGTTCAGTTTAGTTTCTTGTAGCTTTGAGATTTTAAGTTTAGTGTCTCAAAGTTCTTGGCTTTCTCCTGAGCTGTGAGCACACAAAGTTTTCATTTATGCACTGGATTACATAAATATATATCTGTGTTTCTGTATATATACCTATCTATGTTCATAATTTCACATTCCTCATTGCAACTGTTTTGCCTAAGTGTTCCAAATGCTTTTGTCTTCATGTGCTAAAACAGCACTGCTCTGGGCAAAGTTATATCACTGTCTAATGGATTGTATGGTTTCTTTCAAAGCCTGCTGTTGGGAATCACTCCTTTATTTTTGGTATGCTAGAGAAATGTAAATGTCAGTGTGGGGGTTTTTTTTGTCTAAATATTCTGCAGAAACTAAAGAGGAAAAGCCTTGATTCTTAGAAGCATTGGCAGACACAAGTGAAACAGTACCAAGGTCACTTTAGCACTTCCTTTCCATCAAGATTCTGTCTTAGGATGCCATCACACTTTTTCTTTTCTTTCCTTGCTTTATTCTTTCATGCAAAATGTTGATAAAAGGCATGAATTTTAAAGGTACTTGATGAAAACTCTCTAAAGAAAAACACAGGGAAGGTGAAAGTTTGTCAAAGTTAATCACTAATAAATAAAAGTATCTGAAAAAAAGGAAGATAAGGAGGTATGTCACATAAGTCAGTTTGCTTTAGCTCTGTTAAAAAGCCAGGGGAGACAGGAGGGAGACATGAACTCCTGTAATCATTTCAGAGACATTTTCTTCTTTCAAATATTTTGAATGGTTTTGTTGTTTCTGGTCATGAGACATTTTTAGACAGCTGGAATTTAAATGCACTTGAAAAATTATAGAGAAACTTTTTAAAGAGTTCTGCTAATGTCAGAATTAGTTGCAGGGTAGATTTCTCACAGAGTGTTAATATGAAAGAAAAAATGTCATGTCTATCTCTTCCTTATACATCTTAGGTTATTTTAAGCTCTATGATAAAAGAGTGTGAACAGAAAGTGGAAAACAAGACCGTCCAAGAACCACAGGGGTAAGACTTTCACTTCTCTTTTTTTACTGTGCCTCCGGAGTAATGATCTGCAGAGTATATTCCATAATGGTGTCCAAGGCTTGTGACCAGAAATCCTGGTATTCTGTATTTGAAAGCAGATTTAGGAACTTTACTTCAGTGTGTGGTTGTTCCTGTCTCTATTGTAAAACACATTGTAAAACATTTTTATTTCTATCATAGCATTACATTCTTGTTTTCCCATGTTACTTTGTTTTTAATTTTTTCATCTGTATAAAGCAGTAATTGAATTTCTGTCCCAAATCTGAGAAAGCAGGGAGTGCTTGGTCTAAGTGCTTCACTTCCCTGCTCCTGCTGGCCACACTATTTCTGATAGAAGCCAGAATGCTGTTGCCCTTCTTGGCCACCTGGGCACACTGCTGGTTCATGTTCAGCCAGCTGTCAGTCAGGACCACCAGGTCCTTTTCCACTGGGCAGCTTTCCAGCCACTCCTCCCAAGCCTGTAGCATTGCCTGGGGTTGTTTTGGCTCAAGTGCAGGATCTGGCACTTGGCCTTGTTGAAACTCATACCTCTGGCCTGGGCCCATCAATCCAGCCTGTCTAGGTCCCTCTTTGGAGCCTTTCTACCCTTAAGCAGATCAACACTTCTGCCCAGCTTGGTGTTGTCTGTAAACATGCTCATCCAAATCATTGAAAAGAGATATTAAATAGGAGTGGCCTCAGTACTGAGCCCTAGGGAACACCACTTGTGACCAGCTGCCAACTGCATTTAACTGTTAGCACCATCATTATCTACAGGGCCACTCCACCATCTCTCCTCCCTGTCCTGTTCCTGTGGAGAGTTTATAGACATCCAGCGCAGCACTCCAGTTGTGCAGAGCATCCCTCTGTGTTTCTGACATGGCAACTGTATCATAGCTTCCCTGCTGTACAGTGTCTTCCAGCTCCTCCTGTTTGTTGCCCATGCTGTGTACATTGGTGTAGATGCACATTGGTTGGGCTATTGATCTTGTCACCTTCTTGGGTGGGGGACAAGGCTCAGTACCTACCTGACCATTCCCCAACTCTGCTGTGATTTCTGTCCCATCAGTATCCCATCTGTCTTTGCTATCACACGTGCTCCATTCCTTACGTCCACTGGGAAGGCAGGCCAAAGGACCTTCCCTGTCCCACAAGCATTGATGTGCTGCCCTCAGGCTGGTCTCCAGCAAGCCTGGTTGATTCCCTTCCCCTTCAAATCCAGTTTAAAGCTGTTTCAAAGAGCCCTGCCAAGTCCTGTGCAAGTCTTTTTCCCCCTTTGAGACAGTTGTACCCTGTCTCTCACTACCAGGCCTGGTGTTGTGTAAACCGACCCATGTTTAAAGAACCTGAAGTCCTGCTGCTAACACCAGGCTTGGAGTCAAGTATTGATCTGCTGGGTCTTCCTGTTTCTTCCCTCATTACTCCCTGCAGCTGGAGGGATAGAGGAGAACACTACTTGTGCTCCTGATCCTATGACCTGCTCCAGGCTGCTGTCTTTGCTTCCATGTGACTAGTGCACACGAGAACAGTTTCTCCAATGTATAAACTTACCTACCTGTGTCAGTACATGCCTTAGGAAGTGTGTTGGCCTTGGGAAGAAGCCACCTATGTTGCACTTCAGTGAAACACCCGCTCTACAAATGCACAGTAAACAGCTCTCCAGTGAGGCACCAGACACGTGGTGTCTATACATCAGTTTGCCTCAGGTGGTCGAGTGTCTCTCCCTCCTCATAACAACAGAAGCTAACAGACCCACAGATTTGAAAAACTATGCATCATTGTGATGAGGTGCATATGTTCTTTTGCTGGCTTGTTGCCTGGGATATCATACCAGCAGGTAACTTCTCATGGACTCAATATAACTTAATAAATGGTTAGCAGTGTTGCCAGAAAGAGTTTGAGAACAAGCAGTCGCTATCTGAAAAGGAGACTCTGTCCTCAGTCCTGATACTTTGCCGTGGGAATTGACACAGTTACTGGAACTTGTTAATATCATCCTTCCATATCTATAGCAAATTGATCTAATTTACTTCTTGAAAGAGCACAGGCAAAATCCTGGAAGCAAGTGGTAGTTTGAGAACAATGGAAATAGGAAAGGTGTACAAGAATTGAACAGAAGAGACAGGGCGTGGAAAAAGAGTCAGTCTCAGGATTTACTAGTGGTAATCAGCCTGCTTACTGGTGGAGTTGATAATGAATGTAGTAAGAACTGAATTCATTTGAGACATGAGCACCGGGTCAACTATTAAAGGTGTTCTAGAAATTACGTTGGGAGTGAAATAATTTTAAATTAAAAAAGTCCAGGTTCTACAACAAAACACAGTCCATAGTGTATGTGCTCTAATAACGTAGTTGCTTCTGTCTAGTCGTATAGAAGTCCTGTCTAAGGAAGAAGAAATACAGAACCTTTAAGGTCTGAAGAATGCACTGTTGGCCACCTTCTGTCCTTTCTCCTCTTCATGTGGTAATATTACAAAGCAGAGAATGTATTAAGTGTATTCCAGTTGAGTGGCTGTTTTCATGATGAAACAGATATTTCTTATTCACAGAATAAGAACAGGTTTATTTGACTTAATCACTCCACAGGCATGTTCCTTGCTTGCAACATAAATAGCCAGTCAAGACCCAAAAATGCATTCATTCACGCTGGTGTTTTTTCCAAGGGCTTCACTATGTTACTTGCTCAAGCTGTGTATGTTTACCTTTATCCTTTCTTCCTTCTCTTAAACGGAGCTTTCTGGCATGCCTACCTGTGTGTCCTCCCAGAAGCCACACTCTGAATGCCCATCCCATTCCTGTATCCTTCAGATTCTTCAGCAGCTGTGTAGTTGCTTTTTATTTTTAAAAAATGGTGAATGCTTTGGTTGCCTTCAGCTATAATAAAGGTTGGCACTTAAAGCAGTGATTTCCTCAGAAAACAACCTACCAATAATGATTTTTGTCAAGATACACCCATTTGCCCCATCCTACTCTTGCATGTAAACATTAGTTTGATCAAGGTTTTCCCTGTACTATATACCTCGTGTAGTAGGTACCCAATGGGTTCATCGTGATAAGGCAGAATTAACAGCCAGACTCTTTGCAGATAGAGTACTAAGCAATTGCTGTAGACTCTGGCCAACAAACCTGTGCAAGGACATCCCTCCACAAAGCAATGACTTAATTAGAATCAGTTGCATCTGCAAATATTTCCTCTCCTGGGGTTTTTATGGACTTTTTTTTTTTTTTTTTTAAATTAGCAGACCAACCAATATTCTTTTTTCATTTTAATTCTTCATTGAATCATTAAGGTTGGAAAAGACCTCTTAAGATCATTGGGTCCAACCATCAACCCAACACTACCATGACCCATGTCCCAAAGTACCACATCTACACATTTTCTGAACCCCTCCCGGGACGGTGACTCCACCACCTCCCTGGGCAGCCTCTTCAATGCCTCACGTTTCTTTCAGTAAAGAAATTCTTCCTAATATCCAACTGAAACCTCCCCTGGCACATTGAGCCTATTTCCTCTTGTCCTACTGTTAGTTTCTGGGGAGAGGAGACCAACACCCACCTCACTTCACCACAGCCTCCTTTTGGGTACTTGTAGAGAGCAATAAGGTCTCCCATACTCTTTGTGCAGTAAACCATCACCTAAGACTTTGGCTATATAAAGAAAAAATAAAAGTAGTGTATGCATCTAAATATAAAACATAAGATAAATTATAAATGTTTTTTTGAAGTAAATTAATGTAACACTTCTTGAGCAACTTCTTGACAGGGGCAACCATTAGAAAATATGAAATTGATTCCTTCTCAGGCAAACATGTTCTGGAAGAAAATTTTTTTCTCTCTCAGAATTCAGCAAATGCAACATCAAACTGGTCTCTTTAAAGAACACCATTCACCTTAACCTGAAGGGGCTTTTTATTACCTTACCTGTATTAACTGAACTGTGAAACCTAAGCTTTACAAAACCAAATTACTTGGCTGAACCCTTCCCAGTTCTCAACTGGTACTCTTCAATTGGAAAGGTTTTAAATATTTTTTTTGTCTTTTTAAGCATGTGCATTTACCTTTTTCAAATGTTTTAACCTATTAACATTTCATCAGAGCTGTTCTCTGAGTGACTAGAGTTCGAGGGATGAACTTTTATTTAATATGGGTTTTAGAATCACCTTGCTTCCACTTCTGTTGGTGCAGACATGTTAACCTAAGTATAAGACTTGATCTGTATTCTTTTAAATCCCTCTTATGAAAATGTTTTAAAATCACATTTAGTCCTATTAAGCTATTGCACAGACCGATAAATGCAAAGATACAACATCCAGTGTATTTTCTTTTAGAATGCAGCTACTGAAAACTTCAAGATTTGAAACGGATAAGTCTTATGTTTCTTTGTTCCTTAATTAGCCTTCCCCTTTCTTATTGAAAATCAAGCTATGGTTGCAATCTTTTAGTGTACAAAATTAACACAATAGTTTACCAATGAAGAAATGACCTTTTCATGTACAAGAATATCTCCTTTTTCTTCCTAATCCCTTGCCAATTTCAGTTCCTAGTTTCAGTGTTAAATATGTCTTTGATGAAGGATTTAAATGCAACTAGGAGATAAATTACTGATTTTTGTTAACAATATGAGGATGCAAGCACAAAAATAAAACGGGATGCACAAGCAATCGTAAGATGGTGTTGGTTATCTTGTCTTTGCCCCTTACTGTTAGAAAAGGTTGATCAAATAATACAAGGTCACAGAAATAGTTTTTAAAAAACATTAAACTTTATCTTTTAAAATATTGGATAGCTACTTTTGTTACTTTTGTGTTTTCTTCAGCAATTAACACATTATTTCAGTCATGGCTAACAACTCTGTTACAAACTGATTTTTCTAAAATGACCATCGTGAATGTTTCTTTTGGCCTAAAGCTTCCCCATAAAACAGGCAGAGTTCTGTATAGCATGTAAGTCGTCTAGGCACTGATCAAAAATTGTGTGTTTACTCATTTTTGTTTGTGGGCTGGTTTTTCTCTTGTTTTTTAAATCAGTAAAAGCAACGACTTTTCTATAGGATAACTGGTTTCAAACAAGATACATTATTGCTTTGGTGGCTTTTCTGATTACTTTTAAAGACAAGAGACTCAAATTATTTTTCATATTGTTTTAATTATTATGTTTAAATATTCCATTTGTACAGTGATAGTCCTTTTGGGGCATATTTAACCTTTGAAGTATGTCAAGTCTTGTGGATTGTATTTCTATTTACAGTAACATAATAGAAAACATGACACTCTGGTTCTTAATATTTTAGTTTTTAACATCAGGTGGCTGATATCCCCCCAAACTGTTTTGAAAGTCAATTGAACATTTCCTAGTTCTCCTCCAGCTTATTCAGGTTCATAAGAATAATGACAGCACAGTTTGCTTAAAACTACAAGTTTGTGACCAGTTGCTAAGCTTCCTTTCCTGAAGTGAGCAGTTTTATTTGCTTAATGTTGCTATGCTTAGAATCTCCCATCATTTCCAAAATCATTTTCCCTAGTTACACAAAACTCTAGGATACACCATAGGCTGGAATAGCTCCTTGTCATTAGCCAGCTGATGGCAAGTATAAACTGTTATTTACATAATTTATATGCCCTTGCTTTCTCATGAAATCAAGGGACATGACACAAGAAATCCATTTTACAGTAATAGTAACTTTACCTGCTAAGTTTTACCAGCTGGAAGTATGGGATGCCTCAGTTGACTGTAGGTGTTTAAACAAGCCAAAGATGTCTGGCTATGCGATTATGACTGAAATAAATACTTAGTGTAAAAAGTTTTATAAATCAGTCCAAGACAGCTATATATCTTCATCACTGGCTGCTAAATAGGAACAAAAAAAAAAATTTGAAATTTTATGAAATATGCAGACATCATACTTTCAATAAAATGATGCTTAAGCACAAAACATTAGATAATGAGGAATTTTGCAGAGCTTTCAGAAAATACCAGTGAATAATATTTTAAATGAGATGACTGATGTGAATAACCTGTTCCATTAACAGGAGATGTGCTGAAAAAAGAACCTAAGAGCATGCTTTGTAGATGTGCTGAAAAAAGAACCTAAGAGCATACTCTTAGGTAGGCTATGTGAGGCATAGCTAAAGGATCTAGGTCCATTAGGTGCTGTGGAAGTACATAAGACAGGGAATCTCTTCATCTTAAAAAGTAGAAAGGATGTGGGATATATTTGAAGGGATATAGTTATAATACAATTAAGCTATCTGTAAATCCATAGTACAGTTTTAGTGAGGAGCTTCCTCGTTTTTTCAAGTACTGTCTTTTAAAATAGTGCAAGTTCACTACCACTAAGCACCTTTCTTTGTGGCTTGAAGTGGAAAAAAGTACTGAATGCATCCCTGCTAGTTTTGAAGCAATTTGGAGTTAACTTGAAGTTGACCTGCCTTGATGCAGAAGTGTGTAACAGTTCATAACCTTGCAGATTGAAAAGTCTGTTCCTGGAAGCTGGCCTGTGCCAGTAAGAAAGATCTTGTGATCTTGGGTACAAGTTTGAAACCCTGAATCCACACTGAGCTCACAAGGGAACATTTCTTGTGTAATGTTTTGTAAAGTGGACCCTAATGGTGGAAAATGTTTGCTATTTTAACTACAAATATAGGAAATATGGAATATTTATTAATATTCCTGCTATCATACATTTGCCTTGTTGCACTCTGTCTTGAGAGAGATTAGTCCTAGGCGAAACAGATTCATCTGAAGTTAAGCTCAGTGATATGTTGTAAATTTAAAAAAACCCAGTCAGTTAATTTTGCATCATTGCAATAATTTCTTATAACATGTCCCAGGTTGTTTCAGTTTGTAGGTTCAACACTGAATTGCATTGCTCCTCCTAGCCCGGTTTGTGGGGAAAATTGTAAACTCCTCATTGTCTTCTGGTACGTGTGGAGTAGGAAGGCTCAAGCAACGGTCGCAGGAGTCAATTCACAACAACCAGGAGAGAGCTCTTCACTCAGTGAGGGGCAGACGTAGGAGGACTCAGTGCCCCACTGTGGGGTTTACAAGAAATTCACAAGTTGATTGAAGAAAAGCTGAACAAATAATGTAAGGGAAAGATTCATTGGGAGTTACTAAATTGACAGTCCACACCAATTTTTAAACTGTGCTCAGATGAAAACATTGGGAAAATAAGAGAGTTGGGAGTTAAGGAAAGAGGTCTCTGGTTTGTACTCGGCGTGGGTTTGTTACATGACTGCTAATGGTCACTGTTGGAGGCAGGATACTTGGGCTGGGTAGATCCTTGGTCTGAACCAGTACTGTTGTTCTTATTTAAATCAGATTGACATTTCCAGTAAGGTGAAGCAAATCTTTCACAGAGGTATTTGTCACTGGAGCAATTGCCAAATAGTTAACAAATGCTAATGTGATGACTTCTAAAGGTAGTGAAAAGTGTGCACAAAAATCATTTACAACTTTTCACTAGGACTGTGAGGGCATGGTAATTAATTTAGTACTGTGAATTTGTAATTGGTGATGATGGTTTTTCAGCTCTTGATAGACTGTTCTTTTGTGACCTTGAAACCTCTAGAATGCAGAGACAATTCAGTTGCTTATTAAATAGCAGCACAATGTTCTTTTTTCCTTTGTAATATTGTCACTAAATTTTTTACTTCCCTAGCTCGATGTCGATTGCAGCGAGCCTTGTGAGTGAAGATACAAAGACTAAGTTTTTGAACAAGATGGGCCAACTGACCACATCTGGTGCCATGTTGGCTAATGTGTTTCAGAGGAAGAAGTAAGATGGGAAAAGGAGGTCACAGCTAACACTAAGGTGGAGAGACTGGTTCAGAGACTAATCACAGAGACTGGTTCCTGTACTTGAAGTACTTGCCTTTTAATTTCTTTTGTCTTATGTTCTTGTAGTATAATTCTATTCTAACCTCCAAAGATATTTGCACTGCTTTTGAATATCGCTGTGTATCTGTTAATTTTGGGTTAACTGTGGTTGATATAAAACTGAAATCATAGTCTGTACCAAGTCCCTGTTCTGTGTTCTTGTCTTTCCAGTATTATTTTTTTTATATAGTGGAGGGATTTTTTTATTTTCCGACAGGATATCAGCAAATATCTGTATTATACATGGAGCTATTATGACGGTACGTAATGTAAATTTGAAGTCATTGTCATGAAGTAATAAAAGTGAGATTACTTATGTATTTAAATTATGAAAGAGTAATGCAGATTTTTTTAATTATGTTTCTAAAAAGAAGAGGAAGAGCCACCAGCATTTGTCTGTGCTTCTAGGGTTGCTTTTGTAAGTATTGTGCATCTTGAATCCAGAGGAATTGCAGTGTCTAATGTATGAGACTGCTTGCACTGCATCAGTCTGCAGGGAATGCTCATGTTTCAGATGTTTTATGCTGACGTTGTAAATGCTGTACAAAGTCCTTCAGATAAAATTCTCACATCTGTTGTGGGTTTTTTTGAGGGCTGTTTTCTTTTGTTGGTTTTTTTGTTTTATTTTAGAGCACTTTAACAACCAGTCTACACATCCAGAGGCACATCCACTAAGTAAAGTAAAAACACGTTAAATCAATAAATGTTAAGAAATGTATAAGCTACTACACAGAGGTCCCAGTAAAGTTCTGCAGGGAGAGAAAACTTGGACAGGAGAAAGAGTGCTTTTGTATTGAAGTCAATATCCAGTTCCGTGTACTGTGAAAGACAAAATTAAGATATTTTATTTAGAATTTAAGCTTACCTCAAATTTCATTTCAGAGTATTTGAAATTGTTAAGAGTTTGACATGCAGTTTCTTTAAGTAGACTGCATGCATACTTTATAAAAATGGCATTACAAGGAGTATCTTCAACTGAAATATGTTTGTTAGCATTAACTACTAAATTCTTTTATTCTTATATAACACTTTTTTCCCCCCCCTTTATGTCAATGTAAGCTTCTGAAAGTAAACTCAAGTGCATGCATGAACTTTTATGAGATAGCAAAATATAAAAGCTCAGAGATTGTCTGACGCAGTACCATTCAATTGGAAATACTAACATCTTTGAGGACAGGGAAAGCGAGAGGAGTGAGGGGAGAAAGTATTCACTTTTGGAAGAAGATGAACGGGTAGCACGCTGGGTATGGCCCTTAGATGGAACTAGTGGGGATGATTTGAGACATCTGCCTGCTGGGTGCCCGCCGGCTCTGCGGCCCCTTTGCCTGCCGTGTTCGTGTTGTGATGGGGCCCGCTGCACGCTCACGCTGCCGGTCCCTTGCACTGCACTGGTCAAACACTTCTCTTGAGATTACAGACAGCTCCATGCCTTTGTGTCGTTTGGTACCATGAAAATATACTTTTAGCAGACTGACTGTGAAATGGAGACATTCCTGAGGAATGGGAAGTGGTGACATTCCTCTCTATTGTTCAGTTGTCAATAAAAAGTTTTGTATACCTGCCTTGACTTGTTACTTCTAGTCTTCTGGGGAAACAATCATTGCATCAAACAAGCTGTTACAGAGAGAGGTTCTTCAGCTTTTTTTACAAAGCAGTTGGCAACTTGCTAAATTTCCCTTCTGAATGTGCCTGTTTCACTCTGGCTTCTAGTCGTGGCTTTATTGGCATTCTCAAGCAGGATCTCCTCCTGTACTGTACCACACATTTTTAACTTTTCTTTCCCCTGTGTCTGTTCCAGTAGTGGCAGTGCCAGAGATACCTCTGTGGTCATGACATCAAAATGGCTTCTTTATGGTTAAACTCCAAAGCAGGGCGGCTGCCTCCAAGAGTGGCTCCTAGCCCACACTATGGTGCCAGGCAACAAGACTTTCAGGAAACTGGTTTGATGGTTTACTGAGAGTATTTGGATAACATTTCTAGCAAACACATTAAAATATGTAGCTAATTTGCTTTAGATGATAAAATGGGTCAACAAAAGTATGGAGGAATGCTGTTGTTGAATAATTAGGCTAATCAAGTCCTGGATTTTAGTACTGTATGCTAATGTATCATGTGTTAACTAATCTCGATCAGTAACCATGAGTGAGTAATGATTTCCCACAAACGCTGTGTCTGAAGTGTTCTGTCTTTAGGTTTAATGCTGGCTAGTTTTCATGCTTATAGGTAAGCTGTGAAAAAAAGATTGTTCTGCTTTTGTGTAGTTTTTACCAGACAGGAAAGACAATGGTAAATAGCCTGCTTCTTTGGAGATATCTGCACTAAATGCTGAGCTTGAACTTCCATCCTACATCCCGTGTAGTGAAAGGCTTCCATAGGATGAAGATTTCTAGTTCATAGAAACTTCAACCACGAGTTCTACTGCAGGAATCAGTGACTTGAAGAGGTGACTTGCAAATTGGTATAAAGGGCCAGCAGCATGATAGTGGCCAGTCTGGTGCCTTTTGCAGCCCTGTTATTGCATGTGCTCCTCACCATGTTCCAGAATTACTTGGAGGGTAGTCTTGTGCTGTCGCTCTTTGCCCTGCACGCTAACGGAGATTTTCTCATTCGCCAAAACCTGAGAAACTTCTTCAGCTTCAGTTGCAGCTGAGATGGAGGCAGTATGATGGAGTCCTCCTGAAGCTGCAGTAGCTGTAGCATGTGCCTTGTAGGGTCCTGTGTGTCATTTGGACGGGCCTGTTACCCCTTCCCTTTAAATGTGCTGCAAGGGGGTAGGGAAGGGGAAACGAGGGAGAAGCAGCTCTAGTGTTTAACAGGCAGTATGGTGTCAGCTAGGTTTGACCCCTTGCTGAGGGACAAATGTTCTCCACTGATCCAAGTACAAGTCCTCCTGATATGCAGCTGAGCTTTCAAAGATCATTATGAGTGCTGCTGGATAAAACATCAGGATGATTCTGTGGGAATGATAATTGGGTGTAGTACAGTGTTTCAAAGGATTTAGGTCTCGGTCCTCTTGCTGAGAGGTTGGTGGATGTTTGCCAGCCTTAAAGACTCCTCCAAGCAGGACAGAGCAAGCTCCCCAATTCGTGCCAGTATTGCTCTTGTCCTAAGGATGAATATATGACTCAAGTCTTGGAGATAATCAGGTTGGTATCTCTAACAAGCATGAACAAATACTTAAAGTTAAAAGTTCACCACAACTTTGTATTTCTTTCCAGAAGTATGTAGGCATTGTTATTGCCACAGTGCTTGGTGATAACCAGTCGGTTCAGTGTGTGCTTGCACATACATCAAATATTTGACACATTAACAGTGGCTGGTTGTGAGCTTTTTTTCTTTTGAATGCTGCAAGCTTCAGGGCTTTGACAGGCATTCAGCACTGGGATTATAAAAGCTGTGTTCTGTAAACTACAGCAGTATGACTAAGGAGCTTCATTATACTTGCTCTCTGATGAAAAAATATTTGTGTGTTTAAAAATCTCAAAGAAGCTGGGCAACAGTCTGCTATGAAAACTTGCATTTCACAGGAACAAACCAGTTTCAAGTTGATGGCAGGGATCTGTGTATGAGTTTTTTCCTTAGGTAAGCTGCACTGCAATCCACATGCCCCCCAAGGTAGCCCCCTGACTTAGAGAGCTCTTTCCTAGAGTTCTGACTTTGTATGAGCACTGAGTTTCTTGCTCACCTGCTGAGAAACAGGTGCTTGTATTTACAAAGCTTGTATTTAGTTCAGAGTCCAAAAGCCCAGCCATCCTTTACAATGTCTAATGGAAGAAAAACGCTGATCTTGATCTTGATCCAACAAAATGCCTCACCTCATCCCCATCCCTCAACAGGGTGTGGGAGACTGGGGCATGGAAGCACTTCACAGCCTTCCTGCGTGGTCTGAGAAGGCATCCTGGGGTGCAACCATGTGCCTCCTAGTTTGGCTTCTCTGTCTTCTTCATGTTGTTTTGGGGAAATGGGAAATCAGGAGGGGTCGGGGCCCTTGTGCAGGTAAGGGGCAGAGGACTTCAGCAGCATGAATAGAGTGGAGGGGTAGCAGGGGATGTGAATCTGAGCCTATGGGTGCTGTTCAGATGCTCAGTCAACTTGTGTATTCACCAAATCATTCCTTATCTTTGCTTCTCAGGTTGAAAGTTTTGGAAAAAAGCGGAGTCATAGTCAGTAATTTGCTTGGGAGTTAGTTGCCGTTTATCTGAGCTCCTGGAAAAGAGGCATTCTTCTGCAGATGCTGAAGTGGTTTCATTTTCAGACAGTTACAAAGCTTGCAGTATTACCCTGAATGCTCTGGTTCTTTTAAAATACCTAGCCTGTACTTCCCACTTTTCTCTCCCTAGGAAGGAGATAGGAGACATTCGTACTGCCCGCAGCCATGCTCAGTTTGGCTTCCATGGCAGGCGTCACTAGGGAAAGGATCCTGACGCTCTCCAGGGGAGTGTTTTGATTCTGTCACACCTCTAAGGCTGCACATGATTTTCCATCTCTTCTCTAGAACAAGCATCTTGAAGGCTAGTCCAGTTTAGGCTTGTATGCTGCAGTGGTAAGCAGAAAGAGGAGGCACCCAAACACCACCGTAAGTTTGAAACTTTAAGATCTCAAGCGTTTTTATTTTAATCAAAATAGGTGTTCTGCAAAGATAGCAGAACAGGAAAAAAAAATCCTGTGAAAGAGAAAGCCAACAAGTCAGTTTTGGTGTAAATTCTTAGTTTTTACTTGTGCTACATACAATTATATATACAATAAAATTAAGAGCATTGACAGCACTTTCTCCTTTATGTTCCCCAGTTCATTTTTTTCAAGCATTCACATTTTAGTTTCTAACGAGCTGCTGCAATGTATAATTAAGACTGTAAAGCACCCAGTAGTGGCTTCTGCGGGTTTTGGCGCAGAAACATAAAATCTAACTCAGAAGAAAATGTCTGAGCTTTCAAAAAGAGGTTGTTTTCACATAGTGATAGAAAATGAGAGAAATTTCAGCCTGAACAAGGAACAGGATCAGGGGTGAGAACACAAAAGCAATCAAGCTGCCATGCAATACTGAACTGTCTGGAGCTCCCCTGAGCTAACAAGGCTTGGCTTTACTCAGTTGGTTCAAAGCCTTTACTCAACACCTTCAGAGGGAGCCAATGACATGTCTAACTGCTCACAACACTGCGAGTTTGCTCCTGTAAACCTGTGATTAGAATGAGCTGCTAGTAAATAAATACAGCCTATACCCTTGGCATAGTGCTCGACATGAAAAGGGGAAGAGACTTAACAGACTGTTCTGTTTAAAATTAAATATTTCCTTGTACCTTAAATATGAATGTTTTAAAATACCCCAGCTAGCACAGAGCTGCAAGATTTTGGTTGTGGGTGGGTGTGGCTCTGGCAGAAGGATCTCTGCTTGGCACTGCCCCACCATCTCACTGGGCTCCCCAGGACCAATGGGTAACAGCCAGGCACATAGGTTACCTGTGCCTCACACCTTGCCTTACCAAGCCCCTGATGAAGCCAGCTTTGTACATGTTGCCTACAAGGCAAGCTGGGTGCTGCAGCCATCCCTCCCACCACTCACCCCCAGTTCAGTTTCTGTTCAGTGCTAG
Organism: Merops nubicus; assembly: GCF_000691845.1. NCBI lineage: Eukaryota > Metazoa > Chordata > Aves > Coraciiformes > Meropidae > Merops > Merops nubicus. The sequence continues at coordinate 28,656 of NW_008604646.1, forward strand.
AGCTGTAGCCTGTCCAGCCCAAGTGTGGTAAGACTCCAACTTCTCTGGCGGGCCAGCAGGGCTCTGTCACTGCAGTTTGAAGTTCTATGGCTTGCTAGTGTGTCCCTTGCCCTAGCTCTTCTTGAGGTGAATGGGTAGCAAGACCAGCCTGGCAACTAAGCACCACACAGCTGCTCGCTCACTCCCTCCTGGTGGGATCAAGGAAAGAATCAGAAGGGTAACAGTGAGAAAACTCGTGGGTTGAGATAAAGACAGCATAACAGGTAGAGAAAACAATACATGTGCAAGCAAAGCAAAACAAGGAATTCATTCACCACTTCCCATCGACAGGCATGTGTCTAGCCATCTCCAGGAAAGCAGGGCCCCACTGTATGTAAGGGTTACTTGGGAAGACAAACACCATCTTTCCAAGCCCACTCCACTTCCTTCTTCCCTCAGCTTTATATGCCGAGTATGACATCATATGGTATGGAATATCCCTTGGTCAGTTGGGGTCAACTGTACTCATGGTGTCCCTTCTCAACTTCTTGTGAACTCACCCCACTCATGGGTGGGGTGGGGTGTGCAGCAAAAAAGGCCTTGGCTCTGTAAGCCCTGCAAGCCCTACTCAGCCCTAACAAAAATAACCCTGTGTTATAAACACTGTTTCCAACACAAATCCAAAACAACCTCACACTGGCTACTACAAGGAAAATGAACTTTATGCCAGCCCCAAGCAGCACAGTATTGAATGGAACTTTAGGAAGATTTAAAAGATCTGGCGTTACAGCCCCTGGAAACTCTGCAGAGGTGAGGGGAAGCTTTGTTTTGCCATGCAGGCCGTCCCTCCACACGAGCTACTGCCAAGAAACCTGGCAGCCATTTCTGTCCCCAGTGCTCCCTGGCCCCAAGGATCACTCCTCTGAACAGGGATCAGCCCACAGATGCAGAGGTAAAGGGTTGGTTTTGTGTTTGGTTTTTTTCTTTATATCCTCATCATCTTTTGTATTTAAATTTATTTATTTGCAAACATACAGTAATTTCTAAATAATTTTTTGTTTTCCTGGTCAAGGGTTAAATCTAAATACACAAGTGAAAGAACAACTTCCTTATTTGCTCAAGTCAGAAGCAAGCTCCCAGCTTATTGCACAGCAGTGTGTGAGCACAGGGAGGCAGGGAGGGTGCTGTAGTGAGTCGCCTCTGCCGGATCCTCAGCCCCCATGAATCGGCACTGCCCTGTCATGTGCCACCAGAGGATTCCCTCTCCTTTGCCAGACGAGGGGCATCGTAGGCTGTGCCCAGGTTTGAACAGCGTCACCAGCTGCAGCCACCCTTTACCCAGGCAAGGCAGCTGCTGCTGGGTCGCTGGTGTTGCCAACGAGTCTGTTTTGGAGGTCAGGATGTGCTCTGCACTGTCCCAAGGCGGGCAGCAGGCACTGACCCTTTTGCACAGCTTGAGGTGTTTTAGGAGAGCTTCCCGAAACTCCATCCTCCGCTTTTCTTTCCTCTGGCAGCAATCCCACCGACCAGCTCCTGCCGCCAGCCAAAGCGAAGTACTTTAGGGGGCCTTGAGCTGTGCCAAAACGCCAGGGCTGGCACCCGCAGCGTCGTTACAAGGGACGGGACGGGACAGGAGGTGGGAGGCTGTCCGCGGCCCAGGGTGTCCTCCGACAGCGTCAGGCAATATCCAGAGGCGGTGGTGAGGAGGAGGCAGCGACGGTGGGGCAGATGCACGGCAAGGGACAGCGCAGAGGGTGAGAGGGAGGCGAGTGTGGCTCTGCCGAGAAGGACCGGGCAGGCAGTTCCCATCGGCAGGAGGAGGGACGTGGGCATGGTGACTGAACTTCTTGTAAAAGGGGGTGGAGAAAGGAAAGGGAGGGACAAGAAGAGGGGAAAAAAATAACCCGTGCATGTCAAGTCTGAGGAAATGCTGTGGGAACTACAGCCAGGCGCCTTTTTTTTTTTTTTTTGTCTTCTCTCTTCTCCCCTCATGTAGCTGAGAGGAAGGAAAGGAAGAAAGAGAAGTAGCTAGGTCAAATGTGCCTTGCTCTGCTGCCGGGGCGTGGGGGCTCGGCTGGAAGGATCTAGTTTCTCTCCGGTGTCAGGAAAAGCAGCGAGAGGAGGAGGCAGAGCCGGACAGGCAGACATGCCCGTCCCGTCCGGCTGCTGGCTCCTTCTCCTTTGCCTGGCTGAGGGCGGGCAGGCAGGTGTCGGCTCACCCGCCGGCGGGTTCTGGCTTCTCTTGTTGCTCGGAGGGGAGCGAAGCTGGGACTCTGGCATTTTGTACCGCCGGCACCGGCAGAGCAGCGTTTAACAGAACAGCTTCGCCTGCCTTTTATCCTCTCTGGCTGTTTGGTTTTTGTTTCTCTTTCTTCCCTGCAACTTGCCCTGTCTCGCAAGCTTCTCTTGCCTTGAAATCAAAATAGCCCAAACCCAAAGCTGAGAAGGAAGCCAGAGGATTTGCACAGAAAACAGCTTGCTCCTGCCCAGGACAGGGTGTGAGAAACCAGAAAGTATTTGCAGTGAGGTTGTTGAGGGATATAATTTGCATGTAGAGTAAAAATACGGCAGACTCCACCCTACCGAACAGAGGCTTATTCAAGAGAGCATGAGCACACTTGTCCCTCAGATGTGGGACAAGCATCTGTGTTCTTTGCAGCCCAGCTACCAATGTTCAGCCTCCCCCAGAGGGGTGCAGTCCCCTTCTCGCTGTGACTGCCCCACCCCTCTGAATGCAGACAACGTCTGAGGGGCCCTGGGAGGCGGGACGGTGTTGTGACCCCAGGTGCACTGGTGGAAGACTGAGGCCCAGACCGGCTACGTGACTCACTTGGAGGTTTGCGTGCCACTCATGGCAGAGCCAGGAACCAAACCTCAATCCCAGGTCAGCTGCCCCAAAAGGGCAGCCCTTTCCCCTCCAGGGGAAAGATCTAAGCAAGGTTTGGCTCTGTGGTGGTTTGCAAACTGAGCGTGCTCTTTTTGGAGCTTTGTGCAGTGCCAGGTGGCTGGTGTTCAGCGTGTTTTACGATTGGGATTGTTGCTGGTCTTCCTCTGTTTTTAGAAAGACCACTTTCTACAGCCAGCTCTTTAATGAGCCTTGTTAATGTCATACATCGGATTTCCTCCAGTGGTTTAAATTTGTACTTAATTGGCTTGGTTTACTTTTTCTGACTATACAGTTTTAAAATGATTCCTTTCCCTTTGGGTTATTTCAACCCTTCTAGACTGGCAGGCTGTTTGCAAATCCCATGCTACAGGCGCTTCCTTCATTAATCAATGTTTGGCAGCCTTGCTGCCATTTGTGTTTCTTTCACCTGAACTTCTAATATTTCACTCTGTCTCATTATTTGTGATTAGTTGTGTCGTTTTAAGTGCTTCCCTCAATGCAGTGCTGTAAATGGGCCATGGCTGGGTTCCCTGAGAGCAAGGTGCAGCTTCAAGAAGAGAAAAAAAAAAAAAAAAAACACAAAAAACTCTCTGCTGTCTACAGCTTAATGTCTGACCACATAGTCCTGAGGGCCTTTCTTCTGGATCACTGGTCCTAAATATGTTGCCTAAAACCACACAGGCTTTTTTTCCCCTCGAAAACATATGTTTCTTTCTGTCCACCCTCACTCTTTAGGTTTCTCTTAATTTGCTGCTTTCAGGGTGTCTTCCATATGTATATGAACAAGCCTGCATATTTCAGAGGCAATTTTACATCATAGCTTTCAGGTGGTTTGTCCCATTCCTCAGTCTCCTCTGTATCTGTCTTTTTTTGTTGTTGTTTTTTCTGCCTTGATGTTCAGGACTGTGATCAACACATGATGAGCATGAGCACACCTCAGTGTTCTTTGTACCTTCCCTTCGGGTCACTAATCATTACATGTTTGATTCCTTTCTGAAGCCATTTGGGTTTGGGGTAGTTGGTCCCTTTGGAATCTGCTCATTGCCTGGAACCTCTTGACCAAACCTTGGAAATATAAATTGCCATACTATAGCTCCTAGCGTGTTTCAGGTAGCCTGATATAGGAGCCAGGCGACACTCATCTTTTTTCCTACCTCTCTATTCATAGCCTTTCAGAGGATGCAAAACAGGGAACTTGTATTTATTTGGAGCTGATGTCTAATGTCTTTCCACTGCATTCAACACGTGCTTAGTTCTGAGTCTTTAAGTGGTTGCACAGGGTGCAGTTTTCCATAGCCAGTGCTTTGGACAAGTAGCAGTACAAAGAGTAGGGGGGTCCTACTACCATAACAGGAAAGTTATGTAATATAAGTATACATAGTTTAAGCTGTACTTTGTCAAAGAGCCTGTTAGCCTAATATCCTGTCTGCAACAGTGAGCAGAACCTGGAAGTCAAGAATGTGAAAGCAAGACAAGCACAGAGAGATGCTGCTCCCAGCTAGCCTTCCAGCTTCTCCTTTGCCTGACTAATTTGAACAGTGGTTTCTTATAAGGGTGCTGTTTGCTGATGGAACAAATTGTGAGAATAGGTGTGGTAGGGCTGAAGTTTTTCTGGTGGCACTTGTGTTAGTTTAGCGTTGATAATACGGTGAGGTAGTGGGAGGACAGTGATATTTGCCATGTGTTTGCTGTGAAGAATGAGAAACACTTGGAAATGTAAGTTAATGAGTACTCATAATTCTGCTGAGAATAGATGTGATCTTCATCATCATTTTCGCCAAAGAGGAAACAGGAACAGAGAATTCGTGACTTGCTCTGGGTCACACACCAGGCGTGGAGCAGAACTGCTGGGAGCAGAGCTCAGCCCTCCTTGTCTTGTGCTTCAGCCACAAGATGATCTTTCCAAGTGATTTGTCTTGGGTGCCTGTCAGAGGGCATGGTATTTTGCTTTCTGAGGCAGGATCTGCTCAGATTCTTCATGCAGAATAGTCACATCCCATTCCTTGCTTAACTCTGGTGAAGAGCATAAAATTTTCTATGAGATAGGAAGCCTGTGAGAATACACGTTTGCAAATATGCAATAAACCAGTTTTCTGGTTTAACACCAAGGACTCATCTCCCCTTGTGTGGCAATGGGATGGGTTCTTCCACTACTCTGCAATATTTACTTTCTAGGGAAAGTTTGCTTACTGCAAGCATCTGGAATTCTTTGCAATACAGAAAAATTTTGGCCAAAATACAGATTAACTTTTAACTTCCTAAAATACACAGTCTTTATGATGAGAGAGGGGAAACAGGGCATAAAAATGTCCATGCTGTGTTATATTATGGGCTCTCCTGGTCCAGTATTCCTGCTCTGATCAAGGTCAAAGGAATCACTTGCTAGAGCAAAACTTTTATAGTATCTAATCTATACTCCTGAATTTATTCTGTTGTTAACAGTGTGGGTTTCAAAGTTACTATAATTCAATTTGTTCACTTAGCAAAAAGTGGAAAGTTTTTCAGTGCTTTGCAGTTTTCCCCAGAACATGGGAAAAATCATACAGCGACTCATATAAAAGGAATATAATGCATATAAAACTGAACCAATCCACAATTTAAGAAACCTCTACCACTTCTCTTTTCATGTTAAGCATTATCCTCCTGATGTAATTTCTTCTTTTCCACAAATGGGACCAAAACAAACCTTCACCACATTTCACAAGTCAGTAGAATTCAAAGCTCATCAGCCATCTCGAGGGTACTGACTGATGTCATTTATGATACAGGGCTTTCTTCATACTGTGCCAGGAAAAAAACAGAAACAAAACAAAACACCAAAACAAACCACAGGTGAAGCAGAGATTAACTGTGGCCCTAAGGGTCCGTTTCTATTGCCTTCTACTGTCACCCAAAGCAGCCTCAAGCTCAGGAAAGTGGGATGTAATTTGACCACTCTGCAAGAACTAGTGCAGAGGGTAAAAGGGATGCCTGCATAACTACCATGTAGAAAGTCATGAAAACCTCAAAGTGGTGCCTTCTGGCATTTTTACCTTAATGCTATTTAGAGGAATAATATCTGAGTCACTTTACTACGTTAATCCATCTGTTTCTTGGAGTTCAAGTGGTGGAAGACCCTGCTGTGCTAGGTACATGTGTAGACGAAATCAAAACCCCTGTAGCAAGGCTGTCCTGCTTCTCTCTGCCAACTTGCCCTCTCTTTGACTGGGTCTCCAGGAGGTGTTTGCAGTGACTAGAGCCAGGAGGGTTCCTGCCATGGCGTGCTGTGACTGCAGAATCCAGACCTTCTTCCATCCCGCCCCAGTGCTGTGAGGGGCTGCTCTGCAGTGGGAAGACTGCCAGGCACTTGGAGGAGGTGGTTGATTCAGATACTGGTTTAGCTTTCTGGAGGCAGGCAGTAGGGAAAAGAGGGAAATGGAGATGGCTGGCTCATCACATCCTCAGCTGGAACCATGCTTCTTGCACAGGCTACCCTCTTCCTTTCAGTGGAAACCCGGCTTGCTGGGCACTGGCTTCTACTGCAGCTGCCCACCCTCTGCTTTAAGTGTGCCGTTTGGTGCTGCCTGCAGGGAGAAGCAGCTGCTCTGAGAGTGGTTCATTATTACTGACAGAAAGTGCAAAGGCAAATATTTGTATGTTATAAATGCAGTATGAAAATAAAGTGCTATTTAACCAGGTTGCACTATGGACTTGGGTAGGCCTCAGACTGTACAACACAATAGCCTGCCTGCAAGAACTTGCCCCATTTTATGACTTGCTCTTCCTCCAAAGCGGTCCAAAGTTCACATAGTAGAAGAAAGACTGTTGTCGGACCTCCACGAGCAGTAATGGCTGAAAGTCACTGGGTGGCCTCCAGTAGGGAATCCTGCTCTAGAGGCTGCACTGGCACCCAGGGCGGTTTGCTGTTGTCTGCTCCATGGCAGCAGGGTTTGCTGTGATGCTTCAGCTCTGAGGAAATACAAGTTTCCTGATTTTAATTTGTTCATCACCACGGTGTGCAATCATATTTTTGATGTGGTGCTTCACGGAGGGCTCAGCACCACACCAGAGGAGCAACCCTGACTTTCACCCAGCACTCTGGGACATCCTGGGTTTTGTCCCATACCTATGCAGCCACCTTGGCTGCTCTCCACAGGGCTTCCCATGGTTACCATTTTTGTTTGCCTTTTCAGAGAGTGAGTTCTCTGGGCAGAAGGCTTGGCCTTGACGTTTGTACAGCACTTAGGATGTTGTATCTGCAAACAAAGACAAAGACTCATCAATCACCACAGAATAGAGTCCTGTCCCTTTCCCAGAGATGTCACGGGGAAGTCTCCCCATGCAGGCCCAAGGAGGGAGCAGATACCTGCCCCTGGGCTGGCTGCCATCACACACGCTGCAGCATCCAACCCTCACCCTTATTCTCTGTGTCCTTTTCTGCCCACAACCCCACCAGCATCCCCACAGGGGAAGCATATTCCCCACACCATTTGGCTAAATTTTTTGTGGTGCTTCCATGCCTCTTCCCTTCTTCCAAAGGAGAGTCTGGAGCAGGGGCTGTGGCAGAGGATGGCAGAGCAGCGAGCAGGCAGAGAGCTGAGACCCAGAGCTGCCTCTCAGCTCTGTAGAACCCATTGGCTGCTCCCCTCTTACCATCCAGATGAAAGAGACCAGGAAAGGTTGTGTTCGGTAAAAGTGACAAGCTGGCCAGTTTAATCCACCCTGCAAGAGCCAATTAGCCAAGGAGAAGAATAAAAAAAAAATTAGGTCATTCATCCTCACCACTTTGTGGCTTCTCCAAAAGAAAAAAAAAGTATATAGGATCTGTTCAAGAATGACAAAGAACAACAACTGTGACTGCAGATGGGTGCAGAATATATTTAGTCAGTGGTCAAAGTGGAGGGAAAAGAAATCTTGTATGGAAAAAAAAATACTGTGAAGTTTTGTTAGGCAACCCGTTAATCTGGAATAGAGATAGGGAAAAATGTGCTACTAAGTTCATATGAAGGCCTAAAATTTGCTTATGTAGCACACAAGGGAATCTATTTTGAGCATGTTATTTTGCCACAGTGAATAGTTTTGCCGTCTAAGTATCGTGTTCATCAGTAACTTTTCATTGTTCAGTAGCAAGGATGAGATGATTCCTTGAATCTGATCTCAGAGGAAGAAAACTTCTCGCCTGCAATACCCCATGTAGTAACACAGGCTGCTTGTGGAAACAAGCCAAAGCTCATTCAAATCGGGGAGGAGTATTTCCAGCAACTTGACTGGCCTGCATTGCCCAGCAGAGCAGAGCTCGCTCCTTGTGGTGACACCTAAGGAATAAATGAACCAATGCTAAGCTCAGTCCTGCGCCCTTTAATAGTGGAAGCAATTCCTTCATGTTGGAGAAGGTGCAGATCTGATCATGCAGTTCTTCCTATAACTCACCCCAGAGCAGAACACTCTCTGGCTGTTACATGTGTCCGCTCTATATGACCATCGTCCAAAGCAAGGCCTACAGCCCTACCACTGCTCTTCACATTTCTGCCTGCAGAATAGTCAGCATTTGTTCCACGTGCAGTGCTAAATTCCAGCACAAGGAAACCAAAGCAGAGCATCAGGTGGTGAAAGCAGGCTTCCCATCTTCTCTACAAGCTTTCTCATTCTTCCTGCCATCTCAGCTAGGATTGCAGGGTCTTACCTAACACAGTAAGAGCTTAGTACATTATGTTCCACTCCGGTGGCATGCTGGAAAGAAAAAGTGTGTACATAAACGTACAGATTTTTAAGCATGGAAAGTCAACACCGAATTCCTAATCTGACGTTCAGAAATAACCCAGCCCAAGAAACCTCTCGTGGTAATTTCTTCATTAAGACTCAACTTCAGTTGATGAAGCATAGAAAACTAAACTGAACTAAAATGTAAGAGGAACATGCTCCACATAAGTGATGATGCCCTTAGTGCTTATCACTATTTTGATTAGGCATGCATATATGTTGAGTTACTCATGGTGAGTAACTGCACTGAGACTGCACCTGGAGTGGTGAGGCTACGAAGCTTTTCCTTGGAGCACTGCTGTTGCACCTGTTTAATCTAGAAGTTTGCCTTTGCAGGCCTCTTCACAAGCACGTCTAGGTATTAGCTTTGGTAGTGTCGTTATTCTGCTGTCACATCTTTTTGTTAGGTATTTTGGGTTTGTTAGCTTTTGAATTTTTATTCTCTGCTTCATCTTTAAAATATGCCACCTAGTAGCTATTGGTCTTTGAATTGTTGTGGCAGTGAGGACACTTAGGTTAAAGCATGAGGTCTTGCACTGAAGTGCAGGCAACATGTAGATGCTGCTGACAGACCAGCTAATGAAAATGTTAGGTGTACCTTCTGGCTCTTGCATGAAGATGACTTTGTCTCTGAAAGACAAATGCTGTGCATGTGACGGCAAGTCTTCAGTCCAGAGCAGAAAGCTGGCAGATTCACAGGTTCAGTCAGCAGCAATTTCAGCTCTGCTGTCTGTCACCTCTGTCGTCTCCCAAATGAGACACCTGAGGTTCCTTTCTGCCTTGCCCCCACTGCCCCACTGTGAGAGTGATCAGTGGGGCACTTCTCCTTCACACAGTCTGACAGCTAGAAATAGCTGTGGTAGGTTTGGTAAGATTGAGGAACGGTCCTTTGCTTTGGTGGGACAGCACTAGTTGCTCAGACACTGGCTTTTAGCTGCACGCTGGAAGAGAGGGAACAGTTTAATGCTGTTTGCCTGCTTCCTGGCTGCAAGTTAGTTTTCTCTTGACCTCTTCCTTGTCAGTTTTATCCCTCATGTTCTTTCTGGCCTCTTTAGGTATTCAGGCTCTAGCAGGGTTTCAAGGACCTATTTTTAAGAATGAAATAATATTTAGGTTGTAGCTGCTGCCATTTCCCGGCTGTATTTTACCACGTGGTGGTAGTTCTGTGATGTGGTTTACTGGTCACTGGAAAGTTGACATCACCAAAAGCATTTCATTCACGAACTAAGATTTTCATGACAAATTGCAGACCTGCAAGTGAATAACTGGAATTGCAAAGCTGTGACTTGTGTGCTGCTTTGGTTGAATTTTTACCAACAATGAAGACTGTCTATGAAGGAACTGTTGCATTCAGCATCCATGTGATTATGATTAAGTCTTTAACAAAAGACTTCTCTTTCCCCTTAAAAACTCACAATTGTAAAAATTTCCAGAGTTGTTCATTGTGTGCATTACTATTATGTGTCTCAGTAAAGTGCCTGGGAGCGCCAGCTGTGGAGTAGCGCCCAGCAAGAGCCAGATTCTATTTTCATTCTTAATTTTTTAGGCAAGCCTCTGAAACTGGCAAGAAGCTGAAGAAATCTGAGTTTTGCTTAGCAATATTGCTGACCTGGATCAGGTGGGAAACTGGAAGGCTGTGGGCACACGATCTGTACCTGTGAGTGGCTCATACTTGAATGAGGAAAAGCAGCAGACGTCCTAGCTGGATACCAGGGTGCTGTTGATTGCAGGGGCTACTTCAGATCAGGAAACATTGGTCAAAGCTCAGTCCTCTTGATGAAGGCAAATGAAGACCAAAATCCACAGAAATATTATAGTTCTACAGCAGGCAAGTCCTGCTTGGACCTCAAAAGCATGTGGTTTGAATAAACTCAGGTTCCAAAGTATAAAGAATAGGTGGTGTACAAGGCAGGATAGACCATAGTTGTCTCTCCTATAGGTACTCTGGTTCTGTATTATGAAATGGAGAAAATATCGTGAAATGATGACAGATGACTTGAATACTCTCCAGAATCAACTAAACTGTGCAAGAAGGTGTCATCTCAAAATAGTTACCCCTTGACATGTACCTTTACATCTCAATTTTTGCAAAACCAAGATTATTGCTAATGAGCAATCCTCACTGAGGTCTCAGGTTCTTGTTCAGAAGTGACATGGGAAAAAGATTGTGGAAACCCCCGAGCTTGTTCTTCCAGATTTTTTTCTGTTAAAGGAAAGAGGCCCGTGCAATTCTATCTTCTTTGAAATGTCTGTCTGAACATTCATCTGAGTGAAAAGTAATTTTAGCATCCATGACACACAGCTTCTGCTGCCATCTGATTGCTCAACGGCACCAAGAATAAGTGTTTCCTTCAGCCCGAGGAGAGGAATCTGAATGCTGCTGGTTCCCCCTTCAGAAGCACCTGTATTTTTTCAAGAAGCTTTTTCAAGTTCTGAGTAACACTGTGGTGCTTTGTAGCTCTGAGTCACTGAAGCTCTCCAACCCTACAAGCACAGGCACACTCTTGCTTAGCGTCCTTTTCAACAAATGGGAAAAAAAAAAAAAAAGCTGAAAAGGCTGCCTGCAGCCTGACACCAAAACACAGTCCTCCTGCAAATCTTGACAGGAGCATGCCTGTGTTTCTGAAGAATTCAGTGGTGCTACCTGTGTGCCCAAAGGTAAGCAGGCATTGGTGTGCGTTACTGAACTGGATCCACCAAGCCTGGAGGAGGTTTGTCTTTTTTCCTCTGCACTCTTCCTGTGTCAGGTATACTTGTTCTGAGGTAATGTTAAACAGGCAGGAAAGCTAACTCCTTTTTTTTTTTAGGAACTGGTGCAAATCTGTGTCACTTCTTAAGTTTAAGTCAAATTAAACTTAGGTTACCTAGAGCTCTTTGAAGCAGTCAGTTGCAGATGGTGGTGGGATTTAATGGGAAGCTTCCTCAATAGTGAGACCATTAAAGGAATGATCAGGCTGGGTTTTTAAGCCCTTCAGAGGAGGCTGACACCTCATTCGTCACCTTCTCTCTCTAGATAAGAGCTCAGTGATGTCCAAATGGCTCTGGCCAACAGGCCAGCACCCAAAGAGAGGAAGGATGTTCCCAGGGTTATGGGGTGAACTTGAGACTTAGGAGACTTGGTTGGTTTCCTGTCACCTCTGTAAAGCCAGTCAGCCTCCCAGTGCAAGTTCCTCATCTGTGAAATGAATTGCACTTCTCTGTCTCTCAATGTGCTCCTGTAGCCAAGAAGGGCAATGGCATCCTGGAGTGCATTGAGAAGAGTGTGACCACTAGAGTGAGGGAGGTTCTCCTCCCTCTCTACTCTGCCCTAATGAGGCCACATCTGGAGTACATCTGAGCGTCCCAGTTCAAGGGAGACAGGGAACTACTGGAGAGACTCCAGCAGAAGGCTACAAAAGGAACTGGATCATCTCTCTTTACAATGAAAGGCTGAGACACCTGGGTCTGTTTAGCCTGGAGAAAAGAAGACGGAGAGGGGGTCTTGTCAATGCTTATAAATATCTAAAGGGCAGGTGTCAAGAGGATGGGGCCAGACACTTTTCAATGGTGCCCAGGGACAGGACAAGGGGCAATGGGCACAAACTGGAACATCAGGAAGTTCCACCTCAATATCAGGAAAAAAAAAATCTTTATTTTCAGGGTGATGGAACACTGGAACAGGCTGCCCAGTGAGGCTGTGGAGTGTCCTTCTCTGGAGACTTTAAAAATCTGCCTGGATGCATGCCTGTGCAAACTGATCTAGGTGAACCTGCTTTATCAGGGGGGTTGGACAAGATGATCTACAGAGGTTCCCTCCAACCTGTACCATTCTGTGATTCTGCCTCAGAAGGACACTGTGACAGGAATGTGCTGGTGATGGCAAAGCATCAGGTCGTCGTGCTGCCAGCAGCATGAGTACTGCTCAGCCCCCAAGGGAAGCTGGTGCTCAGTTTGGTGAGGAGACATGCACGGTCCCCTATCAGAGGGTTGAATAAGGGATAACCAGACTTCAGCGGGGCTGTGTGAGTAAAATGGCCCAGATTCAGGCCCCTCACTAACAAAGCCCCAGGTTGCTTCTGTTTCCCTTCCTGCTTCTCTCCCTGCAGCTTTCATGTTCA